>NC_092877.1:336555939-336705939 GCF_028372415.1 Notamacropus eugenii
TATGTACTCAATAAACTTCAGTGACTCCCTAGCACCTTTATATAGAACAGAAACAGCTTTGTTTGGGATTTTTAAAGCTCTTCACTATCATAGCCTACTTTTCTAGCCTGATTGCATATTACTCCCTCCCATACACTCCCATAACTCCCTACAAGTCATTTCAGAACTTTTGCATAAACTGTCCCTATACCTGGAATGTTCTTCCTCACCTCCATCTCTTAAAGTCACTACTTCTCTTCAAATCTCAGTTCAAGGATCATTCCAGAAGTTTTTCCCAATCCACTCAGTTGCTAGAGATCCTCCTCCTCACATTATAAAATATATCACGTGTCCACTTAATCTGTAAACATATTGCATCCCCTTAGTAGAATGGAACCTCCTATCTCATTTCTGCATTTATGTCCCAATCACCTAGCATAGATGTGTTACTTCTCTGCATCATTGCTTGGAACTCCCAAATCATTAAGATCTCAGATAAATCTGAGAATCCCTAGCACTTAATAGAGATCACATGACATATGCTTAATAAATATGTGTTCATTTACTGATTGATAACACTTTCATCATTCTGACCCTGGGATGTCAATTTAGGGCAGGACAAAAGTATTGACCACAGACATGAATGCCATTTTCTTTGCTGTCACTTTATGTATCATACAATGGAGATCTCAGCTTTGTATTGAGTTGTCCAACACCACCACCCCCCCAAAAAAAATCCTTTCCTATTACAACTGGAAGAAAGTTGCTCTTTTTTCGTTAGGGAGAAACCTGTCTGACTTTCTTCTTGATTGAAATGATCATTTAAGTCCCAGCTAAAATTAACTACGAAAAAGCCAGGGTGACTGCTACGCTATGTAAATGAATAGCAAAGCCAGCCGGGTATACAAAAATCCTTACTGATGAGAAAATGGGAGACGGGATGAAAAATGGCTTCTTGTGTGGATTGAATTGTTATTTCATTGGCCCGAGAGGCAGGATTTACAAGAGTCCCTCACGGCTTGCAAACTTGTTCAAGATTTAATGAAACAATTGATAATCATTTGTGACTAATCTGATTTGGAAAAGGATGACATACAATTATACTAATCATTAGCCCGCCCTTCAAATGTGCCAACTTCTAAATCGCAGTAATGAAAGCATCATTCTCTGCTCTCAGAAAGCCCTGGAAGTGATGTCACGGGGGAAGCAGGCTTCTTTTTGTTCCTTAGAACAGAGATTCTGTCTGGATTCAGCTTTTGTCAACTTTCTCATGTGAACTAAATTGATCCAGTTGCCTTTTTTGGTGTTTGTACCAAGAAATACTGTGGTATTTTAATATGCCTATGTTTTCAGGGCATAGAGCTATCTCTTGCAAATTCTGACTGCATTTTATTTTAATTTTCAAGGGCGCTGGAAAAGTGAATAGATTGAAGCAGTAGTTTGGACTAGCTGTTGTCACTTTTTTGGGGGGGTGGGTCAAGGGATGTCATTGCCTTCCATTGACTTTTCTGTATGTCTTACCTCCTGTGCTAAACTTTGGCTTCACAGGACCTTCCCTTGGAACACTCTACCCAACTCTGACTTTCCTAAGCATCTTTATTTCTTTTTCAAATTTCTTTTAATGTATATTGCTTTTTAATCACATTAATTTCTGTTTATTTCCCTCTCTACTTCCTTCCCTAGAAAGTCACCCCTTGTAACAAAGTCTAGAAAGTAGTTCAGGAAAGTGACGAACATAAACATATAAACACAGTCCAACAGCATAGTCCCCTACTTCTTAACAGAGAAAGGAAGATGTACTTTCTCAGCTCTTCTCTGGGGCCAATTTTATGACTTTATATGTTAAGCAAAATTTACCTGTCCTGTGTGCCAGTCCCTTAAGACTTTATTCTCAGAATTCTTACATCCGAACGAAATGAAAACTTGATAAATGTATCTTTGAAAGGCAGCATCGTTTAGTAGAGAGAGTGCTAGATTTGAAGTTTGGAAGACCTGAGTTCCAATCCTGCTTCTGACTGTCATCAGTTGTATGACCACGGACAAATCACTTGGGCTTCTCTGAGATTCGAGAAACTCTCTAAGATTTATCTAGAGTTCTAGATTAGGGCCATTCAACTACAGTCCTTGAACTTACACATTCTTAAAAATATTATGATAATTGTATTTCATCACAATTGATTTCCCTTGCCAACCTGTGTATTTTCTTTTATGTGTTTAAAAACATTATTCTGAAATGGGATCCATAGGCTTCATATTGTCATGTGTCCATGACACACACACATACACACACACACACACACACACACACACACACACACAAAGATTAAGACTCACTGTTCTACAGGGTTGAGATCTATTCATTGCAGGCAGTTTTCTTCACTAGGAGATCATTACTGATGATAATATCAATGAGAATTTAGTTATTTTGGAAGGCCATAGGAAAGATAAGATTGTAGATTCATCTAAGGATTGATAATGCTAATCATGTTAATGGTCACATTTGCAAATTTCCCAGGAGGGAAAAGCCCATTGAGGGCAGAAGCTTTTAGTTTATTTTATCCAATCTCCAGTCTTCAGCACAGCTCTCAAGGTCACATGGTGGATGCTTAATAAATGTTTAATAAATTATTTACAAAGCTTTTTCATTCTAACAACCTTAGCTACTATAACTATTATCATTATTATTTTACAGATGACGAAACTGAGTGACAGTGCCATAAAGCAATCTGATTGGAGTCACACACCTACTGAACACTGGAGACAGAATTTGAACCTAGGCTTTTATTGATTCCAAGTTCAACATTTTTTTCCACCACTTTCTAGAGAACAAGCGTAAAGAAGTGAGCCTCATTTTAAGAATGTTGAGTACCAAGGTAACCTAGTTGGGATGACATATCTTTTAAGCAGGTAAGGTCTACTCGGGACTCTCCTCAAAACATAACAGCTCTAGGAGGCTACCAAGTCTTCCTCCAGGATGGTGTCTCTTTTGTTTTTTTCATCAGAAGATTCTGCAATTTTTTTAAATGGAAATGTTCATCTGCTCCATGGTACTAACCTAGATACATTGTGTTGTGAGGATCGAAGGCATTTGTAAAACACTTAACACAGTATCTGGCACATAGTAAGTGTTATACAATGTTAATTCATTATTTATTCACATAGATGTGTGTATATTTAATGACTAAGTTTAGATTTAAAAAGGAATATATACCTATGCATCTCTTCATTGCTGTGGTAGAGGACCGTGGACATGGACCGTTGTATGTACTGTTAGATTCAGCTAATATGATGTCATAGCCTCTCATTAAGACTGTCAGTACTTAGAATAGAAGCATTGCTATGTACATACAGAGAGAGGACATCTAAATGAAAAACTCCTTAATCTTTTGGGACATCGAACTAAGAAGATATCATTTCTTTAACTATTACAATAGTTCACTAATGATTTTGCTTCTCAGAACACTATTTTGTTGGAAGAACTATCCTATGGACATAAAGGCCTTGACCTTCACACTTCAGGAAAGGCACATAGATGCATGCACATGTACCAAGATTACAATTTACTCATCTTTTTAGCTGGCATTTTGGTAATTTTCCCCTTCAGTTCACTTTTCTGTTTTTAAATGAAGATTCAGATTTGAGGTGGAAAATACACCTTAAAAATACATCCCACATTTCTCTGTGTATTTTCAACTAAAGTACTGGCCACCTGGAGGACGGTTTTAGATCATTGGCAGCATAGGTTCCCATGAAAATTAAGGCAAAAGGGTCTAGAAAGGAAACATAGAGTATATTCTATTTCTCTTAGACATACTCCCTGAACACAGGCATACATGCTTATTTTTAAGATTGCTTTAATAATTACATATGTATTTATATACATATATATGTATATATATGTTTGTGTATGTATGCATATATGTAATTTAAAGCAGGACTTTGCCTGTAACTCATGAACAGGATATTCCTCAGATCCTTCTAGTGGTACTTAACAAAGTTCTAGGTCTAATAGGTTGCAAGATCTTGTTTTACTTCAGAGAGAAACAGAAAGAGAAAAACAGAGAGAGAGAGAGAGAGAGAGAGAGAGAGAGAGAGAGAGAGGCTCTCTTCTCCTTACCTGCCCCACCCCCGACAAAAATGGATGTGAAAAGTATGTCATTAACATTTTGCTACCATCAACTTTAGTCATCAGTTTAATTGCTGGAATTTAATTGTCCTCATGAGGTTTTTGCAGTGACTGCTTCATTGACCATCTGGTTCCCCTGAAATAATTATTCCATATCCTGTGAAATTTAGTGAAAGTCTGCCATTTTCCTCGGAGAAGACTGACAATCACTGGTATGATATAACAGAGATGGAGAGGAAAAAAAAGACCTTCCAAATACATATATGTTGTGTGAACAATTCTTGAGAATATTCACTGAACCAAACTACTGTATCTAATAATACTTTGGTATTTTTTCTGGTGCCTGCCATCAGAAGATCTCAGTGCACTGTTTAGGGCATTTCAGAAAATGTAATTACTTGGCAAACCTCTAATAAAGCCTTCTCTTCCTCTACTTATATTTAACAAAAATAGAAAAGCTATTGAAATACAGGCTAAGGGGAAAAAACCAGGGCTATAAACCCTAAGTCTGACTCACTGAGGACTTTTTATGTCTTCCCTGATGCTGAATCTTAATTGTTAATGTACTTACACTGCATTTCTGTGGCTTTTCTTCCTGTTCTCCCAAGATAATTTTGTACCAAGGAGGAGGGATAAATGAAGTTCTTTGCTTTGGATTTGAGAATCAGGACTACTTTATATGGCTTCTGCTTGCCTATGCTATGGTTGTTGAGAGCAGAGAAAGGAGTATGTTTCTTGTGGAAGAGGGTTGAGCTTGTGCTAGGTTGAATTATTCCTTTTATTTCTTTTTTTGGAGATGGAAAATGCTTCAGTATAGAAAGTGTTTTCCCTGTAACTATATTCCTAGAAAAAGATGTATTCAATTTTGATAGTGTGTTGGCATAGGGAGAGGTTGGGAAGAGGAGGATGCCTGCTAGAACCAGGGTTCTAACAGATGCCAATGAGGTGGGGCAAGTGACTAGTGATTAGGTATTGTCACCCTCAATACTGGGGGAGGCAAACTGACTCCAAAAGGAAGATGTTTAGCAGTTTGGAATTGAATGTCACAGTTTAGATATCAGCAAAGTCTAGGCAGCAAATTAAAGAATTCAGTTTTTTTCAGGTTTTTGAATTCTACTCAGGGAGAAGAGTGATTTCAGTTGTTCTACTGCAGAATACATCAAAGTTGGGTTTGGTTTAAGGTATAACTTCTTAACAACCAAAGATATTTGAACTGCACTGCTTCAATTGGGAGTGGGTTGCTCCTCAGTTATTATGGTAGATGGTCATGTAAGTATTGAGTATGTCTTAAAAGGAATTCTTATTCAGGACTGGGTGGCACTAAATGATCAGTAAGGTTCTTTGTAACTCCAACATTAGATGATAATGTGGAATCCTGCTATGGATTTCACTGAGACATAGGATATAACAAAACAAAAGTAATTTCTCGGTTGATATCATGTTTTCCTGGATCATTTCTTAGAAGGATCAAATTTCTGCAAGTTAAAGCTCTCCACAGGACTCCAGGTCCTCTTAATCTAATATCTTACAGCTAATGACTTCAAGCAAAGTAATATAGACAGATAGATAGATAGATAGATAGATAGATAGATAGATAGATAGATAGATAGATATTCATATGGGCCCAAAGCTAGAAAAGTTTGTTGCTAGCCAGACTTGCATGTGATAGGCAAGAATTTGGAACAAGGGATTTGAAATGAATAGCAATAGATTCTTTGTTGTTTTTTTTTTCTTTTAACCCTTCGTTTTCATGGTGGATGAAGAGGACTTGAGGAACTGAGGAAAACATTAGTTCTCAGACCCACATAGCTCCTTTGAGATTTCTTTGAAATGGGTTTTGGGAGGCAGAGGATTCCAATAAAAGGTGGAAAAGTTAGGCTGGTGACCTGCACAGCCCTCCCTCACTCAAAACAAAGTCAAGTGTAAGGCATGTCATCATTTCTCTGATGGTATGGTCTTCTTTGGCAATGAAGGAGGAGCACAATCCTGTGAGTAGACACAGCTGGCTGAATGGGGACCCAGTTAACTGGGTAACTCAACTCCTCCTCTCCTGTCAGCCTTCCCCTCCCCTTCTCCTCTCCAAAGGACTGTAAATTTGGATGGCCAAAAGATACCCAGCTGATTTGGGTTTTACTAGCCCCTTTCCTTCCCTTCCCTTCCCTTCAGTTCCCTTCTCTTCCTTTCTCCTGTATCATCCTGTCCTATTCTCTCCTAAAACCTTAAACCTACTGCACTCTGAAGCTGGTACCTCAATGGGTTCCTGCCTAAGGGCTCCTCTGGACCCTCCTAGCTTTAAAGTGATTATCAATAATAACTATTGCTGTTTCCCACCCAGCCTGATGTCTTTGTTTTCTTGACCTCATTAAAGGGGCCATGACCTAGCTACTTCTTAAACAGGCCTATTCAATGAATGGGAGTTATGTCACCCTAAGTGAGTACCTGAAAGGACCTTGGCCTAAAGGTCCCAAGGTCTCCCAGTACATCCTGGGTCATCTCCAATCATCCTGATGAATATCTGGTCACTGGATTCAGATGGCTCTGGAGGAGAAGTGAGGCTGGTGACCTACACAGCCCTCCCTCACTCAAAACAAAGTCAAGTGCAAGTCATGTCATTATTTCTCTGATGGCACGGTCTTCTTTGACAACGGAGGATGAACACAAAATGGGAATTACAGACTTTTAAAATACTATATCAGCTAGAGACTTGGGATAGAGCCTTTGATCCTATTAGCAGGAGGAAGGGAATTCAAAAGATAGAGTGAAGCCTAGAGGCTCCAATGAAGTGGCTGATTGTTACGCACTTCTAAAGAATGTGGCCCTTGGAGACTATGACTGTACAATCTGGTAGACTTACCTCTATTTAAAGAGAAATCAAAATGATGGATAACCCAAATGGCAGTACAGAGATAGAAGCATGATGGGCATAAATAGGCTGCAGCAGATTATGACTGACCTATTGAATGTACAAGGTATCACACAAGACATAATCAGAGAGATGTATAATTAGCCAATAAACATTTATTAGGCACCTACTATGAGACAGATACTCTACTAATCACCAGGGGTACAAAGAAAAGCAAAAGAAAGTCCCTGCCCTCAAGGGACTCCACAATCTAATATATAACTGGAAAAGGAAGTGGGGCAGTAATGGAAAGAGGGAGGGACAATTGATGGACGGTTGCCCGTCAAGAGGAAGACTCTGGTATTTTGGGAGGATTTCTACACAAGTCTCATAGAATTAGAGGCTACTAGAGAGATCACTATTATTATTAGATATTAGGTTCTGAATAGCACAACTGGAGTGAGTGCCCATATTTGCCATGGATCACAGGCAGTAAGAAAACAAAATTGACATCCATATTCAAGATGGGTTAGTTGGAATAGAGAGAGCCTAGAGCCATGAAGATTAATTAAGATAATCTATTCTTTTCAGGCAAGAGATAAGCATGACTTCAAATAGAGTAGTAGTAGTAGGGGGAGTAGGGAGAAAAGTTTGAAAAGAAAATATTGCAGAAGCAAAATTGATGGGACCTACCAATAGACTGGATATCAGAGTGGAGGGAGTGAAGAGTCAGAGATGATACTAACGCTTAGTGGAAAGCACCTGAACCCTCTTTGGTGACTGAAAGCAGGACAGAGCAAAGAGTTGTACAGGATAACAAAGTGTGGATGGGTTGTCAGCTGCACCATTGGATGATATACTTAGATCAATGAGAACAGAAATGAATATAAGCTCCTTGATGCCAGAAAGTATTTCTTTTTTATCTCTGTAATCTTAGCATATAGTCAAGTTGAAATCAAGTCAATGAGAATTTATTTAATACTTATTATATGACAAGAACTGTACTAAAGGCTGGGGATGGGAAGTAGGTAAAAACAGTTAAAATGCTCAAACAAACTAAGAATTTATAACATTTCCTTGTTATCCACCATTGTGCTCTTCATAATGAAAATCAACATAGAAGATGCTATGAGGGAGGGCTTTACTCCGATTTACAATTTCTTCCTTCTTCAGGACTGAGTATAGACAGTAAACATTTCATACAAATAACAGCATGTGCCCAAGATTCAGGCAAGCACATAATTGCATAATGAAAACAATTAACAGCATTAGAAAACACTTATCTTGATGTTTTTTTTTCTTTCCATGAAAGAATGAATCCCTATGGGAAAAGCTAAAATATTCTTGGAGATATCAAAATATTTCTATTGTATTCGACATTCCTCCCATTCCATCACTTATTTTCTTTTGTTCTCCTAATCAGTCCTTTCTGACCTTCCTTTTCCATCCTCTTCCAATAGCCAAACATGGCAGGTCTCTGTATTTCTTCTCTTGGATAACTCTTTTCTCTTTTGTCTCTCTCCTATAAGGAAATAAGGGTATCTGAAGGCATCCACAGAGGACTAGTACCTTTGTGTAAGGGTTTTCTGAGCCCTTTTCAGGGCTACTCATCCACTTTTGGTGTATACTTTCATTCAGCACTCACCTGTGGTTCTAAGAAGCTGTAGCAGTGGCCACATTCTGGTAAAACCATCTTGGCAGGTGGGCAAAATCAGGTTGAGGGTAACTGACAAGTCTCAAACCCATGGGTGAGTTAGGGGGATGTCTACCCTAAGCATGTGAAGACTTCCCTTGGCAGAATGGATGAATGAGAACTTGCCATAAAGGCAACTGAAGTAGACACTGAGGAGCACTTAGAACTCAGTGAGACATTGAAGACACCAAGATCATTCACTGCATCCTGGATCATCACCAGTCATCCTGACTTTTGTCTCACCACTGGACTTTGATGACTCTGAAAGAGAGTGATACTGATGACATAGTATAAATACCTCATTTAAATACAATTCATGCACAATTTAAGTCATCATTCTGCGATGTCACTGGTTTTGAAAAAATTCTGGAGATTTGAGAGAGAATAATTTCTGGACAAAGTTGGTATTTGAACAAAATGGGACCCTACTTGATTATTGATTCATAATCATTTATTAAATTTATATGAGATTTGAGGTACTGCTTTAGTCTTTGGAATATAAAGAAAAAGTTGAAATGATCCTTGCCTTTAAGGAGTTTACAATCTATTGGAAGAGACAACATGTATATAAATAAGTTGCTTTTGGCACTTGTGTGTGTGTGTGTGTGTGTGTGTGTGTATGTGTGTGTGTGTGTGTGTGTGTGTTCTATCCCAACTCTTTCTATTCATTTGGCTTTACCATTGTGGCAGAAGTCATTGCTATTGTGCTTCCTTTCCAAACAACATTTAGTAAAAATCTGTGAATATCTATTTTAAAGATAAGTTTTATCCAGGTAGCTCTTAACAAGTGACTCAAAGCTGAAACTTGATTTAAACATACCCTGTAGCCGTATGTTGGTAAGACACTTCATCGATACAGTTTTGCCAGTCATCAGATCCTTGTTCTCGGCTGCCTCTATCTCAAGCTCCTCTTCCAATTCTTGAACTCTACTCTTGGAGCCACCAATCATCTTCAGTCTCCTCTCGGCATAGAATTTGAGTTTTGAAACCTATCTTCAAAGTAGCTTGCCAACCTGGCTCTCATTTCCATTATCAGCCTTAGTACACATTACATTATATTTCTTGTGTTTAAGCATGTGTCCTGGCATGACAATCTCATCACTTTTGCTTCTGTTTCTCAGCTCTATCCTTTACATTTTTATAGTCTTGGAATTCTCCAAGCTTCCATATAAACTTGAATTTTGCTTCTAATTTTCAATTTCTGCAACTCAATAGAAAATATTGAATGCTACAATGTTTATTTTTAGCCTGTCATATACTTCTTATTAAAATTTTCTTAATAATTGACTGTTGAATGTATATATAATACAAACACTTTATATGCACATGTATATATAGAATATGTATATGCATGTATATATGTATGTGTATATATATTTTATATATATATGTAATAAACATGTATACATATACATACCCATATATTTGTCAGAAATTGACTATGGAACTAGAGTGCAGAGTAGAAAGAGCTTTAGATTTAAAGATGGGGGTTGGGTTCATTTTCTGCCTCCCTAACTTATATCATGTATAACTTTGACCATCAGTTAATGACTCCAAACTTTAGTTTCATGTATAAAATGAGGAGTCTAGATAGTCTTTCAGTTTCAAATGTGTGATTCTATAAATAATTCCTATTAGAAGCAGCTTGGGTTAGTGGGAAAAGACCTTGATTTGAAATTGGAAGAACTAGATTTGAATCTTGAATTTGTCATTTACTAATTGGTGGCTTTTTGACCAGTTATCTCCTGGGTTCTTGGTTTCATTTTTCATATGAGGAGATTAACCTGCTGTCTTTCCAGCTCAAAATTCTATGATCTTTTAATCTAAGTATGTCTCCCCCAGGGATTTTGGATCATGAATAACCATTTAAGCCTTCTAATTCTCTCAGATGACATAATTTAAGTCTTTCCCACCTTACCAATCAGAAACAAAATTTTCCATTCTGCCCCCATTCCATTCCCATTTTTGCAATGATGGTAGATTTTTCATGAAATATTTTTCTTTTCCTGAAATTTGTA
This sequence comes from Notamacropus eugenii, assembly GCF_028372415.1. Taxonomy (NCBI): domain Eukaryota; kingdom Metazoa; phylum Chordata; class Mammalia; order Diprotodontia; family Macropodidae; genus Notamacropus; species Notamacropus eugenii. The sequence continues at coordinate 336,566,598 of NC_092877.1, forward strand.
AGATTTAAATGAAATAAAGTGGTCATAAGGATACTCTGGTAGGCTTCTAAGTCCTGCTTCCTTATACACTTTATGAACTGGTGGTGCAGACACAATGAAAGGACCACTCTCTCTGGAGTTAGTTGACCTACAACCCATATCCTGCCTCTGAAGCCATGTGCCTGTATGACCCTGAGTAAGTCACTTAGATTCTATGAGCTTCACTTTCCCTCTTTGTAAAATTATGATGTTAGATAATATGACCTCTGGGGTCCCTTCTGGTTCTAGAACTAGGATCCTGTAAAACATTAAGAAAAATGGCAGTTCATGAACTAGAAGTATATATAGTCAGTCAGTCATCTAGCATGCATAGAGCAACTAATATAAACAAAAATGTGGACCTAGCTTGAGATGGAGTTTTTTTGTGTGTTGAAATATCTCTGAATCTAATTTCAATCTCAGTCTCAAGAAAGTGGCTAAAGTCTGAGTTGACATGTAGACGTGCCTTGTGCAATCCTAGAGACTGACCTGACTGACCTCTCACTGGTTCTTACATATTCCTGCACTCAGAACAGGAATTGAGACCACAGTCTGGAATCAGGGTATCCACTGTAGACCTCCAGGGTCCTAGAATTTTAGATTATCATAAATCATCACAGAATTACGATACTAATTTGTTTTAAAATGACCAAAGTCAGTATTCATGATAAATTTGGATTCTTCTAAAAAGCCACACCTTTCCTTTATATTGTGAGAAAATGCTTCATTTTTGAAATAGAAAGGAAGAGTATTTGAATAAGCTATATATTTTGTGAATTAAGTAGTGGTGTTAGTGTATTGTCTTTTCACAGACATGGAAGGAAACTAGCAAAATACCAGGAAATATTAAGTTCTTAATTCAGTTTTTGAGGGATAAGTGGAGAAATGATTTAATTCTTGCATTTGTATCCATAACAAAGTAAGACAATAAATGCTTATTGATTGATTGATCTGTAATATTACTCCTTCCAACTGTGCAGATCACAACCAATCTGTTCTCTCATTTTGTTTGACTTTTGTCCATTTTCTACTGCAAATTCTCCAAGGCAGTATTAATAAATTAGTGGTCCTCCTTATTTCTACATACATGTCATCATGATGTAATAGAAGAAAGCATACATTTAATAAGCTTTATATGAATGGGACTCAAACCCTTTACAAAGAAATGAAAGCTCTGTACAGCAGAGTTTAGTAAATAAATAGCAAATTGTAGAAAAAATACATTAAGAAACAAAATCGGTGGAGGGGGAAGATATCTTGGTTAATATGTGCCATCCAAATCAATGTGTTTTTTCTTTTTAACAAAAGGCAAAAACCAATCTCTATTGTTTTGTTTGTCTTTTTTTCTTCTTTGTACATGTAATGTGTGGGGAAATTTCCAACTGCCTTTTCAGCTCTCTTTCATAAATCAAATTTTGTTGTTTATTCCAGATAATCAAGTGGGCCAAAGAGGACAAATTGTGGCTCATGACAGATTCCTCCGGTACACTGTTTAACATCTTCCATGTGTGGGTGAAAACAACACATTACAAAATATAATCGATGCCAGTAAAAATAGAACAACAACCAGTTTTTTATCTTAAACATGGAATTAATCTAAACATTGATTTAAAAGTTCAAATTTAATTCATCCTGCCATGCGTGGAATTTGTAGTACAGATTAAATGGATGACTGCTCTCATGATGACCATCCAAAATCTTTTATTCAATACTTATTGTGTGCATGCTTCTGAACACTAATTGGTAAAGTGCACCTCAAACAGCTTAATTATGGTGAAAATGAGGGAGAATAGCTGTGAAAGTAAAGTTCAGGTGGATGAATGAAGCAGGAGTGTCTTGTTCAGTTAATTCAAGCTTCTGTAGGATTCCAGATCTCTGAAACTGATTTGAAGAACACACACACACACACACACACACACACACACACACACACACACACACACCATAGAAACACATAAACAGGTTTCTGGTGCCAGCAAGTCAGATGACAGAATTAAGATTTTGAAAAGATCTTTCCAAGTTAGAAGTGATAGCATAAATTTAATAAGACAAAAGTGCAGAATATTGTGAATATTCTGACTTCTTAGGCCAAAGTGAATAAGTCTAATCCCTCTTTCATATGATGGTCCTTCAAATATTCAAAGAAACTCTCATAGTTGCCTGGTGACTTGCATGTCCAGTTTGTCCAACTGATAATTACATGTCATGAATTTAAAGCCCTTCACCATCTTGGTTATTCCCCTCTAAATATTTAACTTCTCAAGGGCCTTCCTAAAATGTAGCCACAGTATTCCAGATGTGGTCTGGCCAGGGTAGAGAATAAGGGAAGCCTAAGATGCTCTTTCTCTCTGTGTGCTGACCAAGATTGTATTCACCTTCTAGGCTCCCATAGCACACTGTTGACTCAGAATGACTTTGTTGTCCACTAAAATCCCCAGATATTTTCAGATGAACTGTCATCTGTCCATAGTCCTCCTATATTATATTTGTAAAGTTTGTTTCCTCCCCTAAGTAATCAATAATACACACTACAATGCAAATGAATGCCTGAATGACCACAAAATCATCACCTAAAGAAAACATCGAAGTCATTTTCTTAGTAGTTCCAAGTAGATGAGAAGAAAGACTCTTCAAGAACTGGTAAAATTCTCTCATGTGGATTTCCATAGAATAAGTACCATAGATGAATAGTTTAAGTAGATAAAAGAGCTTATTTATGAATCACATCCTTTTTTTTTCATCTGAAGAAAGATTTTGTGACTAAATTATAAATCTCAGTGTGTACAGGCTTAGAAGGTGGATTCAAACATGTTGTTAACTGAACTAGTCCAACTGAGCATCTAAAATATTAAACTTTGTGTTAAAAAGTGAAATAATGATGTATATCCTATTAGACCTTTCAGATCACTTCTAAATTATTTGGAGCTCCTACTGTTTGTTTGTTCTCTAGATCGTTGCCTGAAGCATTTCAATAATTATAATAAAATAATAGAATTAGGATTAGATAAATTAACTGGAAATGAAACTGCTTATCTTTTCCCTGACAGCTGGTAGGCAAGTCCCATTCTACAGTTGCTCAAAAATACAAATGGCGCTTTTATGACAACAAACAATACAACTATCATGTACAGCATGTTTGCTAATGCTCAACAGGAGTGGTATGTAAGTGACATGCTAACAAAGATAAACTTGTTTCATTTAACCACTGTTAATTAGTACCACTTAGAAGAGCATGGACATCTGTTCTTGTTCCCAACTGCCTTTGCTTTGGCTTATCCACTGCCCAAGCTTTTTCGGGTTAGGATAAAAAAATTGTGCTTCATCTCTACAAAGGTGACATGAGAAAATGTATGTCCTTTACCTTTAACTTTGACTATTTTTCTTATGAATAAATAGTTTTTAGCCAAAAAGTAAAATCAAGGATAATTATAACACAATTATTAATAATAGGAGCAATTCACATTTGTATAGTGGCTTAAAGTTTGCATCCAACTTTCTTCCTAATAATTCAGTCATGTAGCTATTGTGGGTATTATTACAGTCATTTGAAACAGAAAATGGAGACTTGGAGAGGCACAGAATGGTACGGTTTATACTTAGTGGTGTCTTCTAACTTGTAGATATTGTGGTTCTGGAGATGCCCACAAGTTTCTGAGGTTGGATTCAAACCCAGTCCTCCTTACTATTCATACAACATTCTATCCACTTTGCCAACAAGCATATAAAAAGTATTAAATTTTTTGTTTAAGCGTAGGAAAGCCCTGGTATTTTTGGTCCATAGCCAATTCAACACTACTCAGAAATAGAGAATGTCACATCTTGATTAACTTGCATATTTAAGAAATTTTTAGATAATTAAGTTGTCTGGTTTATTATAGACAGAACTGGACAAGACCTTAGAGATCACTCAATCCCACACCCTCATTTTACAGATAAGGAAAATGAGGACAGAGGAGAAAAAGTAACAGAGTTGTGACACAAACCTACCTCTTTTACTCTGAATCTAATGTTCTAGAGGCATTTAATATTAGAGCTAGCCATAAACAATTTTCTGTTTCTTTAAAACAGAATTGTGAGATATGCATATACACATCCATATATATGTATGTATAAATGTGTGTGTATATATATATATATATATGTGTGTGTAATATTCCTTATCTTCCATAACTTCTCCTCTACCCCCCTTCATATGAATAGATTTCCTGTCATCTTTAATACTCCTAAGTCCCTTTGTCTGTATCTCTAACCCTTTTTTTAATCAATTAATTTATTTTTAGTTTTCAATGTTCATTTCTACAAGATTTTGAGTTTCAAATTTTCTCCCCACTTCTCCCCTCCCCCCACCAAAGAGACAGCATGTATTTTGATTATCCCTTCCCCAAATCTTCCCTCCCTTCTATCACACACACACCTTCTCTTCTCACCTTCCCTTCTATTTTCTTGTCGGGCAAGATAGATTTCTATATTCAATTGCCTGTATATCTTATTTCCCCATTGCACATAAAAAAAAATTTTAACATTTGTTTTTAAAACTTTGAATTCCAAATTCTCTCCCTTCCTCCCTCCCCACCCATGCCCATTGAGAAGTCAAGCAAATTGATATAGGTTATACATGTATAGTCTTGCAAAATACTTCCTTAACAGTCATGTTGTGAAAGACTAATTATATTTCCCTCTATCCTATCTTATCCTCCATATATTCTATTCTGTCTTTTGACCCTGTCCCTTCTCCAATGTGTTTACTTCTGATTACTCCCTCTTCTCATTTGTCATATCTTCTATCATCCTAATCCCATCCCTTCCACTTCCCACCTACTTTCCTGTAGGGTCAGATAGATTTTCATATCCAATTGAATGTTCATGTTATCCTTTCCTTAAGCCAAATGTGATGAGAGTAAGGTTCATTCATTCCCTCTCACCTCCCCCCTCTTTCTCTCCATTGCAAAAGCTTTTGCTTGCCTCTTTTGTGTAAGATAATTTACCCCATTCTATTTTTCCCTTTCTCCTCCGTATATATTTCTCTCTCACCCTTTAATTTTATTTTTTAGATATTCATATATTTAAATATTCATATTCAACTCACCATGTGCCCTCTGTCTATATGTATATTCTCTCCAACTACCATAATATTGAGAAAACTCTCATAGGTTACAAATTTTATCTTTCCATGTAGGAATGTGAACAGTTCAGTTTTGGTAAATCCTTTTTGATTTCTCTTTCCTCTTTACCTTTTCATGCTTCTCTTGATTTTTGTATTTGAAAGTCAAATGTTTTACACAGCTCTGGTCTTTTCATCAAGAATGCTTGAGCATCCTCTTATTTCATTGAATATTCATTTTTTCCCCTGAAGTATTATACTCAGTTTTGCTGGGTAGGTGATTCTTAGTTATAATTCTACCTTCTTTGATCTCTAGAATGTCATATTCCAAGCCCTTTGATGCCTTAATGTAGAAGCTGCTAGACCTTATGTTATTCTGATTGTGTTTCCACAATACTAGAATTGTTTCTTTCTGGTTGCTTACATTATTTTCTCCTTGACCTTGGAAACCTATTTGTCTACAATGTTCCTAGGAGTTGTCTTTCTGGGATCTCTTTCAGGAGGTGATCAGTGGATTCTTTCAATATCTATTTTACCCTCTCATTCTAGAATATCAAGACAGTTTTCCTTGGTAATTTATTGAAAGATGATATCTAGGCTCTTTTTTTGATCATGGTTTTCAGATAGTCCAATAATTTTTAAATTATCTCTCTTGGATCTATTTGTCAGGCCAGTTGTTTTTCCAATGAAATATTTCACATTGTCTTCTGTTTTGTCATTCTTTAGGTTCTGTTTTATAATTTCTTGATTTCTCATGAAATCATTAGCTTCCATCTACTCCTTTCCAATCTTTAAGGAATTATTTTCTTCAATGAGCTTTTGGACCTCATTTTCTATTTGACCAATTCTGCTTTTTAAGGCATTCTTCTCCTCATTGGCTTTTTTGGACCTCTTTTGCCATTTGTGTTAGTCTATTTTAAAGGTGTTATTTTCTTTACCACTTTTGAGTCCCCTTTAGCAAGCAGTTAACTCATTTTTCATGATTTTCAAGCATCACTCTGATATCTCTATCCAATTTATCCTCTACTTCTCTTACTTGATTTTCAAAATGCCTTTGGAGCTCTTCCATGGCCTGAGACCAATTCATATTTTTCTTGGAGGATTTGGATGTAGGAGGTTTTACTTATTGTCTTCTGGTTGTATGTTTTGAACTTACTTGTCACAAAAGTAAGATTCTAGTTTGTTTTTGTTTTTACTGTTTTTCTCATTTTCCCAACAAATTACTTGACTTTTGGGTTCTTTGTCAAGGTAGTTCTCTGCTTCCAGTGAAAGGGGAGGAGTGTACAGTCTCAAGTTTCAGGGATTTTGTGCAGCTGTTTTCAGAAATACTTCTGGGGATCCGTAAATTTTCAGCTCTTCCAAGATTGTATGATCAAAGGAGAGGTGTTTACTCCTCTCCTTTCTGTGCTCTGGTCTGTGAGTGACTTCAAACATTCTTCTCTTCCTTGGAACTGTGAGGATTCCCTCTCCACCATTGTTAGATTAGATTAAACTATCCTTTATTCATCCAGTATGCGTGGCTCCTTGTAGATGAAGGATTGACATTGGATGATATATTGCATACTGAGTTTTGGAAGATGGAGGCCAGAGACTATGGCAGCAATAACAATCTCTCTGTTATTGTTATCAATAGTCAGAGTCCCATAAATGTTGGCATCTGGGAAATTTGAGCAGCACCCCCTTTTGTATTGGGGTTGCATGAATAGATAAGTATATGCTTGAGTAGAGATCCTCAGACTCTGAATCCAACAGTAGGAGATAGGGCCACACAATGGAAGGAGCACTCACTCAGAAATGAGGAGACCTACCTCTGTCAATGAATTATCACAACTGACTATGATTTAGCAGATGAATATATGAGGTAAACTGAAGTAAATTGACCTGTACAAGTTCATGCAACTAGTCAGGAGAAAGATTTAAATACAGATCTTCCTGACTCCAAATTTAGTCTAGGGTAAAGCCCATTTCTAAAACTAACTCTGGGCAAATCACTGATATTTTCTGTACCTCTGTTTTCTTATCTATAAAATGAAGACAATAATACTGTGTTTCTTATCTTAAAAGACACTGATGAAGCTTAAGTGAGATAATGTAGACATGGGACAATACTTAGGTTTTGTTCTTAAGCTTTTCCTTGGAGTACTAATCCAAGGTGGGAGTGTAATGAGCTAGAGAGAGGTGAGGCAAAGCCTGACTACCTTCTTCTGGGGTAAGGCCACACTAGGGATGAATCTGGGCACTATATGAGTGCAAAGCAGGAGTCTCTTTTCTGGAAAAAGGCCCCTTCAACCATGAATCTCAAATCTTGGATATTGCATTATCAATAAAGATGATGTCAAGACAATGATGATGATGATGATGATGATGATGACCATGATGATTAGAAGCTGCTTTCTATGCTTATATTTGGAAATATATATATATATAATATATGTAAAATATATATATATGTGTGTGTTTGTGTGTGTATACACACATACGTACATATACAGACACACACACACACACACACACATATATATATCTTGTATGCGTGTCTGTGTGTGTCCTTGTATATGAGTCAAAAGCAATTAAGTACTTAAAATGTATCAATTATTATGAGAAGCATTGGGGTTAGAGTTATAAAATCAGTGGCCATTCTTGCCTCATGGAACTTACATTTTGAAAGGCAAAGACATCATACATTAGGGGATGATGGTCAGAGAGGGCCTTTTGGTCTGAAAAGTTTCAGAATTTTTGAGTGGGGAACAACTTATCACCACTTCCAGGAGCAATAGTAGACTTGATTTAATTGTAATCCAGGCTCTGGGCTCGTATTCCCAGATGTCTCTACTGTTGATGGGGGAATGGGGTCCTTAGAGAGTGGCTGCTACATCTCCCCTCAGCGGTATTGGGAATAGTGGGATAGCTATAAAGGTCTGGAGATGGTTTCTAGAGCCATAACTCATGAATGCTTGACCAGTGAACTTCCCCCATGATTATTAATTGATATCAATTAGCCATTTAAATTAGTCAGCCATTTAAATAGTTCCTTTAAGAAAGGATTATTTGCCTAAATGGCATAGGAAGAAAGGAAAGACTTCATGTAGATATGATATGAGCTGAATCTTAAAGGAAGCTAGAAAAAAAGTGAGGAGGAGGAGGTGAGAAAGCACAATATTCCATAAATGGGGCACAGCCAATGCAAAGGCACAGAAATGGGAGATGGAAAGTCACATATTTGAAGAACAGAATGTGGGTCAATACAGCTGAATTGTAGAATCCAAGGAGGAAAGTTAAATGTACAAAAACTGGAAAGGCAGGAAGGAACCAAGTTGGAAGAAGTTTTAAATGCCAAACAGAGGACTTTATATTTGATCCTGGAGTGAATATGAAGTCATTGGAGTTTTAGAGAAATGAGTCTAGAAGCTGAGTGACAGATGAATTCAAGTGAAGAGAGCTTTGAAGCAGGGAGACCAATTACAAGGCTACCAAAAGAGACCCAATGAAAGGTGATGGACATCTGGTCTAGACTGTGTGAGTAGAGAGAAGGGGGCATGTACGAGAGATGTTGTGAAGGTAAAAGCAACTATGTTTGGCAATGATTTGAAAGTGTTGGGTGAGTGTGAGTAAAAAGTCTAGGATAATACTAAGGCCATTTATCCACACTGTATACAAGCATGCATGCCAAGGTCATAAATGTACATATATGCATGTGAATGTTTGTCCTTTTCCAATGAACTCGTGTACACTCATTTGTATTCTTCTTACATTATTTAGTGTTCCTATCATCTCCATACATAAGCTTCTGAGACCAAGTTCTATGTCTACACTTCTTTTGTTGCCCCTGCAGAAAGCTTACTATACTCCTCTGTATCCCGTAGCCCTTATAATAAATGGTTGCTCAGAAGAGCATAGCATTCCAAAGCAATTAGTCTTTCCTGACATCAGCAATGGAAACTCCATAAAATGGAAATAAAAGAATGTTGCTCTCAAATAAATGTTACTTTTGCTCATAAGTACCTCAGTTTGTGGTCTCTGTGATAATGAGCTCAGAAGACATGGATTGCTTGCCATATTGCTTTACTACTTTGGGATTACCACTTAGATGACTCCATTAACAAGTAGAGTGCCTGCTATCACCAATTAGTTAATCATATGTTACCAGATGTGAATTAAAAGATATACATTTTCTTCTGATTATAAGCCTTCATATAGGCTAAAACAACAGTGGTATCATGAGTGAATCAAAACATTTTTTCTACATGTAGCCATATATATTACTAGGTAGTTTACGATTCTTTTTCCAAAAAATAAAACCAAAAACCTTTAGTAAAGCATTACTACAAAACATTAGATACTAATATCTTGGTCATCATGGTTTATGGAGTCATAAAGTATACTTTAGGGAGAAGAGTAGAATACTATCCTTGTTTAATTTTATGTCTGGAGGTCATATAGTCATTTTATGATTATATCTGTGTATTGAGGCTATAAGATTTCTGTAAAGAGCTTGGGCTCCCTAAGCTGAATCTTTACAGTTTCACAGTCCACAAACCTATACAAAGCTTGAAAGGAGGTGGCATTTTAAAAAATTGTTTTTAATTTTTTTAATCTTTGCCTATTTCCCAATAGCTAATTCCCAAAATTTTAATTCTTTGTCTCAAAGAATAGAAAGGAAAAGCCAGAACTCCAAGAGAGGTGTCATGGTGCATGGAGAGTATTGGGTTTAGACCCAGAAGATCCAGTTTCTCTTAATCACTTACTAGCTCCATAACGTTAGACAAGTCATTTATCTCTTAGAGCTTCAAAGTCCTCATTTATAAAATGAGAGGATTGGACAAGATGATCACCAAGGCATCTTAGAGCTCTGAAATCCTGCTCATTTAGAAAATGTGAAGGGATTGGACTATATGACTTTGATGGCCCAGTAGATGCAGTGCTGGGCTGGAGTCAAGAAAACCTATGTACAAATCCAGCCTTGGACACTTACTAGATAAGTAACCTTGGGCAAGTCACTTGACTTGTCTGCTTCAGTTTCTTCAACTATGAAATGAGAACAATAACATCATTGATACCAGAGTCGGAGAGAACAGAGCATGTTTACAGGATGAGGAGAAAGCCTAGGTGAGAAGGGGACTGAAAATACAAGAGAGAAGGGTGATGATTGACATTGTAATGACTCTGAGAAGAAGGGAGAATATACTATCAAGGGTAAAGGTGAATGGGCTAAGTTTGGTAATTATGAAAGCACTGTGTTCAGAGAGAATTTAAAACATAACAAAAACCAAATTACTTATGGAATGCTTAGCAGGTCATAAGAGGAACAGATCCAGTGAGGGATAACTAATAAGAAGACAAAAAAATGAAATAACCCTGGCTTCAAGAAGTTCATATTATAAGGCATGTATCAGATGGCCTGTCAGATAGGAAGTGAACTATGGTCTAGCCTAGAGTTTGGAACTGGCTACATGTGGTATAACAGGGGGATACATACAGAAAACTAAATAAAAAATACATGCAATTAAATAAAGGTTGAAAGGAACACCAGTAAGTGAGAGAATCAAGAGAGGTCTCCTCTAAGAAGGTGAGCTTGATCTTTTTGGTGGTGGCAAAGAATTGGAAATTGAAAGGATATCCATCAGTTGAGGAATGACTGAACAAGCTATGGAATATGCATGTAAGAGAATACTTCTATGCTATAAGAAATAATGAACAGGTGAATTTCAGAAAATCTGGAAAGACTTATATGAACTGATGCTGTGTGAAGTGAGGAAAGCCAAGAGAACACTGTTCACAGAAATAGCCATCAGTGACTGATTTTCATAGGCTGCTCAGCAATAAAATGACCTAAAACAATTCCAAAGGACTCATGATGAAAAATGCCATCCACATCCAGAGAAAGAACTATGTTGTCAAAATGCAGAGAGAAGCATATTATTTTCCTTTTTGTTTTATCTTTTTGTCTTTCTCAGGGTTTTTTCCAATCATTATAATAATTCTTTGTAACATGACTAAAGTGCAAATGTGTTTAATAGGAATACATATGTAGAGTCCATACCAGATTGCATTCCATCTTGGGGAAGTAAGGGAGAGGGAGGGGGAGAAAATGCAAAACTTGTGGAAGTAAATTGAAAGCTGTAAAAAAAAATGACTGATTTCACTTCTGTATTTCTATCCCCAGGGTTTACATCCCCTGGTATTCAGTAAGTATTTAATAAATGGATTCCCTTTCATCTATTTATTAACTTAGGAGGACAATAAATACATGAAAAATGGAAAATACCTGTGAAGATTTTTTATAGTAAACTCTTCTTCATCAGTGATAAACACAAAATAAATAATGAGCAAGGAGATTTCAGAAAAACCTGGGAAGACTTATATGAACTGATGCTGAGTGAAGTGAGCAGAACCAGGAGAACATGGTACACAGCAACAGTAACACTGTGCAATAACCAACTTTGATAGATTTAATTCTTTTCAGCATGCAATGATCTAAGACAATTCCGAAAGACTCATGATGGAAAATGCTAACCACATCCAGAGAAAGAACTATGGAGTCTGAATGCAAAACAGAGCATACTCTGTCTGTCTGTCTGTCTGTCTGTCTGTCTGTCTGTCTGTCTCTCTCTCTCTCTCTCTCTCTCTCTCTCTCTCTCTCTCTCTCTCTCTCTCTCTCTCTCTCTTTTGGTTAGGAACATTTTAGAATACATTAAAATCAACTTCTGTTTTTCCTCCTTTACTCTCTTTAGGACAGTCAGGTTGAAAAGAAACCTGCCTTGATAAATTCCTTCGAAAGATCTGCAAATATTTTTAGGGAGCAGGGGGAATCATCTTGAGAAGTTTGCCAGAACTAGAAAAGATGGAAGGTGTTTCAGTTAAAAGATATACATATATATGTGTATGTGTGTGTGTGTGTTATATACATATACATATATATATATATATATATATATTACAGCAAGCAGATAAAGAGTGAAAGATATTTGAAGGCATTTCTTTTAGCAGGAGGATTGAAAATTGATGGACTATTAAATCTGTCAGACTATAGAAAAATGAGTAAACACTTTTCTGGAAGAATCTTTCAATGAAAACACAATTGCTCATAAGAATTATTTTACCTTTCATAGATTCTCCTTTGAGTGGGTAGAATATAATTTTGCTCATCTTTAGTGGGAGCTTTCATCAGTTTAAGAAAATGGGTTTTTCTAGCCCCTCAAGTGGCCTCTAAAATACAGTAGGTTTCATTGTATTTTACTCTTTGCATGTTTTACATCGTTTTCAATTCCCCTCCCTGGGATCTTAGAGCTATCAACTAATTCCCACTTCTAAGCATTACAGAACTACTAATTATCACCTTCTGCATGGGAAGGCCACCATGGAATTGCCAGTACCACTACATTCATCCTTGGCCTTCATCTATCCATGTGCACCTGTAGCAACTCCTGGTCACCATGTGGCTTCCTAGAACCATGTCATTAAGTAGGATTATGACACTGGACACTTTACTTGCAAAATCTGGAAATGAATAGTCACTGGGGCCTTTTAAAAAGAGCCCATCTTGCTAAAATAGTAATAATTATTACAAATTATCTATATATAAAATCAATATATTGATGTGCAAAAGAATATTAAACAGCAATGGAATATTTTTTGCTTTGGAAAAGAGAGAAAATCCAAATGATAAAACCACAGTAATTCGTTTCATTTATAAATAGAAACTGTAAATTGTAGGGTGCCAATAAACAAATGATCATAACTGTAAGTAACAGCAGGGTAGAATTCTGAAATTGTATTTAAAAGTAAAGGATTTACCATCTTCAGAATGCTTGTTTAATAAACTTACAGTTTAGAGTCCTCTTAATTAAGTGTCTCTTGGGTGCACTGGGCTCTGGAAGCAGACAAAATATGGAATTTTCCATTTCTATACTACATGTGGTTAATGTTAATATACGTATATTGTAGGATTCCTGTAAATCTATAATTTTACTTCATAATATTTAAATTTCTCTTTTCCTCTCATGAAAACAACTCTGTGATTGAGAAAACTGGATGACAGTAATGCATATTTCTTATTTTAAAATTCTAGGGTTTGCTTTGCCAAATATTTTCCAAACTAGCTCCTTCCAAAAACAACTGAAAATCCCCAGGCATATGTTAGACACTCAGGGAGATTTATTAACTCTTTAATGATGGTCAGAACATTATGAAGGAGATTAGATCCAGTTCCATTCAGAACATTTATTAAATGTCTACAACATGCAAGGCATTTAGGTGCTAGAAAAGACAAAAACAAAAATGATTTAGTAAGAAGTAATCCCTGTTGTCAAGGAACTTGTAATCTCTTGTAATCTAATGGACTGGCTGAAGAATGACTTCATGGAAGTGATTCTGGTTCCAAGATTATAAATTCCATTACTAAATCAAGTTTTAGGGTCGTTGGGGCTGAGTGTCATGACATAGTGAATAGGGAGCTGGCTTCAGAATTAGAAAGATCTGACTTGACACTTATTGGCTGTATGGCCCTGGATGGTCACTTACCCCTGATTTCCTTGCAAAACAAACAAAAAACAAACAATAAAAAGAGGAATTAGAAAGATCTGGGTTCAAATTCCCAATACCAATATACACTAGGATACTGGACAAGTCATTTAAATTCTCAGCACCTAGATGACTTTAAAACTACAACATACAGGGTAGGTGTTGATATGATTTGTTGAAGGGAGTTGCTTTGCTGGGAGTCATCTATACTAAAAAAATTTCAAATGTAGTTTCCTCTCAAGTCATCTTTAATGTATATATATATATACATATATATATATGTATGGAAATATTTCATTCCAGAAATTTAGAAAATTAATTTTTTTAGAAGACATTAATTAACCTAGGCTTGGTACTCCTTGGAAGTAATTTGCACATCAATAGGACATGAACTTTTATTTAGAGTGTATTATCATTTTTTTCAAGTATTCTGCCCTCCATCCCAAACCAGGGGTATGCTAAAAGCAGCCCCAACTGAATTCCCAGACCCAATCACTAAATTTTCAGGATAAATATTTATATCTCAGGAAATTACAAACATTACAAATCAGGGTTTTATTTGTTGTTTTATTGGTTGTCAACTTAAGAAAGTAAGGGAAAGAATCTTAATAATGCAGATTATGGCTACAAGTCTTCCATATGTACATTTTTCTTTCTAGAGAGCCAGTTGTTAAAAAACAAAACAAAACAAAATATATACCAGTAGATTCTTGCTCTCATGGGTATATATTATGGATGAGGAGGCTAGAAACAGGAAACATTTCTTATTTTGTTGGTAGCGGTGTGGCGCCAACTTGTTGATAAACCTTTCAAAGGCATCAAAATGAGTTTTGTAGAACATAGGCCAAAAAAAGAAACATAAAACCACAAAACTAATTGAATTTGCAAAGGTTACACAGCAAGTAAGGAACAGAGCTGTAGCTAGAGTTAAAACACAGTTCTTTAATCTTGAACAATTAAACGAACAAACAAACTGGAGTTCAGGAATCCTACAAATGCTTGAAATGGGGCAGGGGGTGAGGGCCTCCAGGATTGTAGTGTTAGATTGACCTCCAGCTTAGGATTTATCCTTTAACTTTTTTTTCTCAAGTTTCAGATATATAGAAGAGCTGAGAGAAGGTATTGGTGTGACTTGTAATAAATAATATTCCTAAAATCCAGTGAAACTTCAACTCGATCCACCCTCTCTACCCCAACCCATAATGCAGATCACAACCCAACCTATGTGGCACTGGTCCATCTCCACCCGTTAAATTCACTGCAGAGAAGGGTCTGCCCAACAAGTTGACATCTATATGCCCCTTTATCTTTTGAGGATAAATTTGATTTTTGGAAATTGTCATCATTTTGTCTCTGTGTTTCCTTAGGTTTCATTTCCCAAGTAAATCTCATTTCCTTAAAAATTAACCCAGGGTCTTCCTTGATAAGAAGGTCTCCTCATTTCTTCTTATCTTAGTAGCTTTCAGTGGTTAGTATATATTGAGTTCTCCATATGTTGCCACTGTCAGGGACAATTTCTTTTTTTAATTGATTTATTTATTTTTAGTTTTCAACATTCACTTCCACAAGATTTTGAGTTCCAAATATTCTCCCCATCTCTCCCCTCTGCCCACCCAAGACAGCATGCATTCTTATTACCCCTTCCCCCAATTTGCCTTCCATTCTATCACACTCCTCCTTTCTCTTATCTCCATCCACTCTATTTTCTTTTAAGGGAAGATAGATTTCCATACCCCATTGCCTGAAAATCTTATTTCCCAGTTGCATGTAAAAATAATTTTTAACATTTGTTTTTAAAACTTTGAGTTCCAACTACTCTCCCTTTCTCCCTCCCCATACATTCCCACTGAGAAGGCAAGCAATTTAGTATAGGTCATACATGTATGGTTATGCAAAACACTTCCATTAACAGTCATATTGTGAAAGACTAACTATAGCTCCCTCCATCTTATCCTGTCCCCATTTATTCTATTGTCTCTTTTGACCCTATCTCTCCTCAAAAGCATTTACTTCTAATTACCCTCTCCTCCCATTTGCCCTCCCTTCTATCATCTCACCCACCCACCTCTGCTCATCCCCTTCCTTCCTACTTTCCTGTAATATAAGATAGATTTTCATACTAAATTGAGTATGCATGTTATTCCCTCCTTAAGCCAAATGTGACGAGAGTTAGGTTCACTCTTTCCATCTCACCTCCCCTCTTTTCCGCTCCATTGAAAAAGCTTTTTCTTGCCTCTTTTATGTGAGAAAATTTGCCTCATTCTATTTCACCCTTTCCCCTCCCAATATATTCCTCTCTTACCCCTTAATTTTATTTTTTAGATATCATCCCTTCCTATTCAACTCACCCTGTACCCCCTGTCTATATGTGTATAATCCCTCCAACCACCCAAATACTGAGAAAAGTCTCAAGAATTATAAATATGATCTTTCCATGTTCAGTTTTCATGCACAGTTCAACTTTAGCAAGTCCCTTATGATTTCTCTTTCCTGTTTACCTTTTCATGCTTCTCTTGATTCTTGAGTTTGAAAGTCAAATTTTCTATTCACCTATGGCTGTTTCAACAAGAATGCTTTAAAGTCCTGTATTTCATTGAATGATTATTTTTTCCCTGAAGTATTATACTCAGTTTTACTGGGTAGATGATTCTTGGTTTTAAGCTCCTTTGACCTCTGGAATATCATATTCCAAGCCCTGTGATCCCTTAATGTAGAAGCTGCTAGATCTTGTGATATCCTAATGGTATTTCCACAATACTCAAATTGTTTCTTTATGGCTACTTGCAATATTTTCTCCTTGATGTGGGAGCTCTGGAATTTGGCTACAATATTCCTCGGAGTTGCCCTTTTGGGAGCTTTTTCAGGAGGCAATCAGTGGATTCTTCAATATCTACTTTCCTCTCTGGTTCTACAATATCAGGGCAGTTTTTCTAGGTAATTTCTTGAAAGATGACGCCTGGGCTCTTTTTTTGATCATGGCTTTCAGGCAGTCTAATAATTTTTTAAACTGTTTCTCCTGGATCTATTTCCCAGGCCAGTTGTTTTTCCAATGAGATATTTCACATTGTCTGCTATTTTTCATTCCTTTGGCTTTGTTTTATAACTTCTTGATTTTTCATAAAGTCATTAGTTTCCATCTACTCCATTCTAATCTTTAAGGTATTATTTTCTTAAATGAGCTTTTGGACCTCCTTTTCCATCTGACCAATTCTGTTTTTTAGGGCATTCTTCTCCTCATTGGCTTTTTGGATCTCTTTTGTCATTTGGATTAATCTACTTTTTAAAGTGGTATTTTTTCAGCATTTTTTTGGGTCTCCTTTAGCAAACATTTGACTCGTTTTTCATGATTTTCTTGCATCACTCTCATTTCTCTTCCCATTTTTTTCCCCTCTACTTCTCTTGCTTGATTTTCAAAATCCTTTTTGAGCTCTTCTGTGGCCTGAGACCAATTCAAATTTTTTTTTTTTGGAGTTTTGTATGTATGAACTTTGACTTTGTTGTCTTCTGTTTGTATATTTTGATCTTCCTTGTCACTAAAGTAAGGTTCTATAGTTTGATTCATCTTTTGATTTTTGCTTATTTCCCCAGCTATTTACTTGACTTTTGATCTCTTTGTCAAGGTAGTTCTCTGCTTCCAATGTGGGTGGCAGATGTAGTGTCAGCCACTTAATTTCCCTTCAGTCTCTGACCCTAGAATTCCAGAAAGAGTCGCTGCTGCTTTCCCTGCCTCTGCTACTACTCCCTGGGCTCCTCCTCCATGGGCTCCTCCACCTCTTCTGGGCCCTGGGTCTGGGGCCAGACCACTGTACTCTCTCACAAAGTTCCACAGGTCTTTTCCACAGAGCTTTCAATTTGTCCCCAGCATTTTGCGGGTCATGAAATCTGGAAACTGCTACAGGTGCGAGAGATTCAGTCCCCCCAAGGCCTGCTCAGGTCCCTTCTGTGCCAGCATGACCCACACAGGACTGTGCTCTGCTCCCAGGGCATCATAATAGACACTTCCCTACAACCTTCCAGGCTGTCTTGGGCTGGAAATTTGCTTCACTTCATTATTCTGTGGGTTCAGCATTTCCAGAATTTGTTGAGAGTCATTTTTACAGGTATTTGCCTGGGCTTTGGGGGAAAGCCCTAGGAAAAGTCCGTGCTGTTACTCCACCATCTTGGCTCCACCCCTTCAGGGACAATTTCTACCACTCACTACAGACTAAATGATATAAAATTCTAATGTGTTCACCACAGTGCAGATCACTCTGAGTGAGAAAAGTAAGCCCTACCAGCAGTCTCAATATTATGCATCACATAGGACCAGAATGGCCTAAGAAAGGGTCTTGGGATAACTAGACCAAATTAATTATCAAGTGACCAGCCACTAACATGATCTTATTTAATAGGGAGAACAGAACTTGCCATCCTCACTTTATCCCTAGCAATTTTAACATTTCAATACACTGAGTAGAAGTGCTAGGAAAAGTGTCAAGTTCAGGCATGGGTAACCTGTGATCTTGAGGCCACATGAGACCACAAAATCCAAAGTCAAAGAGCCACACTTAAGGACCTAGGGGGCTACAAGTGGCCTTGAGGTTGGAGGTTCCCCACCCCTGGCACTCAAGCTTTATATGATGCTCAGAAAATGGAAGACCTATCACCCAGTTCCACTCTTCTCTAGATGATTATGCGGACTCCCTGATCTAAGGGCATGTTGAACATATGGATTTTCCCAAACAGTATCAGTTCCCAGTCCCATCTCATGGGAATCCCAGCTTTTCTCTGAATCTGCAACATTTCACAGGGCACCAGGCATGCCATCCTTTCATATTGGAGTTGTCTTCCCACAGAAAATGATAGAATGTGTTTAACTGTATTCAATGTTTTACTCAGCATAAGAAACATAAATTCAATGAACAACATTTCCTAAATCTTCTGCCGTACAGATTCTCTTTGCAGCAAGAAATTCATGGACAATTCACAGTCTAAGAATATTAAGAAAGGCAAAGGTCAGCTGATGTACCACTCCTGGATCACCCATCCTCCTTTGAGTAGGCAAAGACATATAGATAATGCAATATGGTTCTCAAGTGATATTGCACTCATTTTTAAATAGTTTTTACCTTTATATGTACACATAGTAAACTGGGATCTGGAACTTGGATTAGAGCTTGGACTCATGGTTGGGGGAAGACTAGAACTCCTGATTCCTTGCTTTGTCCATATGGTGTTCTGTGCCTGTTATAGACCACTGACCACAGGGACCAGTGCCCATACTACTCCCCCTTTGATGCTGCATCTCCTCACTTCCACAGTTGTATACTACCTGTCTTATTCTCCATCAGCAGCCTTAATGTTCTCATTCTCTCCCCACATCTATATACATATGTATGTTTATGTACATATATGTATATAAATATGTACATACCTATATTTACACATGTATAGAAGTGTAAGTATGTATATGTTTCTATGTAGGTATTTCTATATAATATGCATATGTCTGTATATACAAATATATACATAGCTATATATGTATATATGTGTTCATGCATGTATATATGTACATAAATATTCATACATATGAATATGGGCGTGTATATGCGTGGATAGATATATTCCTACATGGACATCTATATGCACACAGATGCACATATATACTGTATACAAACTTATGCATGAACATACATGCAAATGGAGCAGCTGAGTGGCACAGTGGATAGAACACTGGACTGAGAGTCAGGAAGACCCAGTTTCAAATCCAGCCTCAGATACTTTATTAGCTGTGTTACTCTGGGCAAGTCATTTAACTTCTCTTTGTCACAGTTTCTTCAACTATAAAATGGGACTAATAATAGCACCTACCTTGTAGGGTTGTGTGAGGGTCAAACAAGATAATATTTGTGAAGCCTTAGTACTGATCCTGGCATGCAGTAGGTGCTATATAAATACTTGTTCTCTTTCCTTCTCTCTTCTCTCTGTTTCTGATTTATCTAGCTTACAAAAGAAATTTTGATTACTTGATAGATATGAAATTATTACTTGATAGCTATGAAAAGGAATGGGATTCAAACTAATTAAATGTTATTTAACCTGGAAAGTATTCTTTATCAATAATAAATATTAATTTGGAAAAACTTAAATTCAACTCTTAGCTGAACTCAACCTGTATAAATGAATATATTCCTTCTCTATGATTGTGCTTTGCTGTCATCTATCCAATCCTTTTATTTTGCAAATGAGGAGATGGAGGTCCTTAAAGGTTACATTTCTTGCTTAAGTTCATATAGTTAATAAGGAACAGAGACAGAATTCAAACCAGAATCAACTGATTCCAGAACATTACATGACCTTACTCCTCATCTTGTTTCTTTCTGACTATTTTACAAGGTCATTTTATATTTCATTTCTACCCTCCAGGGCACAGACAGGTATCATCTGCAAATACAAGAAAGAATGGTCTCTCCATTACTTAGGGCGTTGATGAAAATGTAACTGGGCTGCCCAGGGCTGACCCCTGCTGACCGCACGTCACCTTAGGTTGATAAGCATTCTCTAAATACTCCCTAGGTGCTTGTGCACCTGCCTAATAACTCTGATGGACAATTCACATGTTTTTTTTCAGTATATGGATAAATATAGGTGAGGAGAGCTAACTGAAGGTTATTTGTAAATATTTTTTACAATTCTAGTGCACAGCATCCTACTTTTCTTAATGATTGTTTTTGCCCATGCCTATTTCATTTCATGACTGGTTAAAAATTAAAGTTCTCAGTTATCTATTCATTTTGCCAGGATGATACCAACCAGCTACTCTAATCATTATTTTTCTCCAACTGACCAAACTGAAAGTTATCTATCTATTCATCTATGTATACATGTATGTATATTGTATGTATATATGTATCTCTTTATATGCATATATATACGTATGTATGTATGTATGTATGTATGTATGTATACACACATATTTTGGGCATCATGAACCTAGTTTCCAATAAATATTTGAACCTATATTATTTTTTCCCTGTGCCTTTTTTTTCCTACAGTGTAGCTTGATCCTAGACATTAGGGAGAATATAATTTGGAGCCTGTTCTGGTTATAAATGATGAACTTCTGGATTCATCATAGTCCATTATATTGGCCAGTGTCCAACGAGCTATTTCATATGAAAGCCACAGGTTCAGAATTTGAGTCTTATTTTTCCCATATGATTCAGCTAATTACTTTGTCCTATGCTATTTTTCACCTATGATTCAGTCTATAGACAGAACTATTTCCACAAAGCTTAGTAAGAGCCAGGTAGGGGGTTATTTTAAGCTATTTTAGAATGACCTTTTGTTGGAAGAAGCCATGAAAAAATGTTGTTTTTTTTAACTTTTTATTCATGGAACTGAAGGGCAATTTCTTCTCTGTAACTATTTTTATTTTAGACTAAAATTCACTGATATTTTTCAAAGAATTCTTTTTTTGACATATCAAAACCTCTGTTCACTAAACGGAGTTTCAAAACACTTTACTTTGAGAAATTTTGTTACCAGAAGCAAATAAAGAAGTAAATAACATACATTTGTAATCTAGAACATTTGAAAAGATGGGATGGATTAGGGTATGAAATCTCCTATTAACTATTAGCTAAAATATGAATATTAACTGAAATTATATCGAGCAAACATGTTGGATTAAAATACTGTAACATATCCTAAGCTCAGATCTTCATTATGTCTTCCCTAGAGTACTGTAATTAACTCCTAACTCCCTCATTACTTCAATTAATAACTAATAATAACCATTATTATTCAACTACCTTTATAAGTCACTTTAAAGTTGTTAAATACTTTAAAAATACTATTTCATTTTATCCTTGTGACCACCCTGGGAGGTAAGTAGTATTATTATTCCCATATTGCAAATGAGGAAACTGAGGCAGAGAACAATTAAATGACTTGCTCAGGTTTACACAGCTAGTAAGATTCACTGCCATCTTCAGTCCTTCCACAAAACTGGCAAAAACTGTCTTCCTAAAGTCCAGGTCTATCCGCATCACTGCCCTACTCAAGAATCTTCAGATGCTTCTCAGAGCCCCCAGAACAAAATACAAATCTCTCAGCTTGAAGTTTAAATCCCATTAAATTCTGACTCCCACATGCTTTTCCAGAGTGGTATCACAAATTCCACAAATCCTCTGCATTCCAGATTCCGATTCTGTCCTTTGCCTCAGGCTCTTTCCCATGCCTGAAATGCATTATAACCTTACCACTTAGAAGCTTTGAACACATTCGAATTCACTTCAGATGGCTACTCTCCTGCAAAGTGTTTCATCAGCTTCTTACAGGTTAGTACCCTTTCCCTACTTAGATAATGTTACATGTGGAAATCTCTTTAAACATGATAATTCTATAGAGCATCCCTGATGCAGGGCTAATTTTTTTTTGTTTATTTGTTTTTGTATTTTTTTTTTATCTCCAGCTTTTAGCATAGTGTTATCTTTTTGTTAGATGCTTAGTACGTATTTGTTTAATTGAATTGAATAGGAAGTTAGCTCTCTCTTCTCAGCTTCCTATCAGCTCCTACCATGCTGATCTACAGATGCCTCTTGGGTCTATTTTTTCATATTTTTTGCCTTGTTCTGTCCAGGATCTTCAGGTTTCTTCTAACAATCATGGGTAAGTAGATTCCATAACAGATTCGTCATCAACGACCTCATTCTTTCTCCCCTCTCCTCTGACAAATATTTCCCTTTGAGTTATAGGGAGAGGTTGTCTTGCTCTGCCAACTTCCCTCCTCTCTTAGAATCAGGCAAAGGTCTCATGAGATTGTGATGTTTTTGAGCTCCACTCCAGTGAATAGTACTTTCCTTGCCTCAACCATTTGGGGCAAGTAGGTTTGATGAAATTGTCCACTATGGACTGTTCAGCTCTCACTTCACACTCAAAAAGGCAAGGTTAGAGATAGGAATAATAAGGTTACAGTAGTTTAGAGAGAAGAGACCCCCATCTGCTCCACTGGCAGATTTGTGCTGGGTCAGAGAGTCCTTAAGACCTCCCCACAAGTACCTAGAAGGAATAAAAATGAAGTTTCCTTTAGTGATCAACTTGCTCCATGATTTCAAGGGACTCTCAGACACCTTAAAATGTCTTCCCATCGCTGGGCTAGTGACTGCTTCCTCTAAGAAGGTCAAAACTCTTCATTCCACAATTAGAGACAGAAGTCTTGAAATGCTAAAAATCACCCAAGGAACACACTGAGTGATGCTCATTTACAGTAATCAATCTATCCACTAATCAATCACAGAAAATCCTTCTTAGAATAATCCTTTCCTTGTTTGACAAGTGGATCTGGTTTGAGAGCAAATTCCTCGGTGTTTAAAGGTACTGATGGAGGAGGGCAAGGTCAAAGCCATTATGGCAAGGAAAGGTGACCCAGGAGATTCCCAAGGCAAATGTAAATGCTGAACTTTGCTATGGTCATACTCAAAATTCATCCCTTCCTGGACAAATGGTAGCTGGAGGTGGAGGGATTAACATTTGGCACATCCTTTACTCTTAGTGGTAACAATACTATTGAGATGATTGAGGTAGAAAAGCCATGCATGACATGATTTAGAAAGGTTTTGTCTTGATTATCCTTTTCAGGAATGACTGTTATAAAGAAGCCTCATTCCCAGAGCTTTCATTAATTAGAATATGACATTGAAGCATTCAAGGTTTTGCTTCTACTTTTTCTTTGAGCCTACCTATCATTTCAATAGAGGAAGCTAGATGGTGCAGTTGAGAAGAGTGCTGGATCTGGAGTGAGGAAGACTTAGGTTCATCTCTGGTCCCAAATACTCACTGAAGTCCATAACCTAGAGAAATCACTTAACTCCTCTGTACCTCAGTTTCCTTTTCTGTAAAATGGGGCTAATAATATCATCTACTTTTCAGACGTGTTGTGAAGCTTGAGTTTTGTTTGGAAAGTGTTTGGCAAACCTTAAAGCGCAATATAAATAATTGTTGATGTTGTTAATAGAGGGAATTTCTAGGAAAGAACCTCAACCCTGCCAAGGCAGACTAATGCCTGCTCAACAACGTAATCTTCTAGAGTTTCCTAGGGCAGGAAGAGGTGAAGGAAACTGTCCAGGTTCACCCAGTCAATATGGATTACAGGTGCAACCTAAACCCAGCCATACCGGACGAAAGTCAATTCTCTGTCCACTCCACTGCCTTTCCTTTTGTCTCTATATTGAGAAGAATGGATAGACTTTGACCAAAATGAATAAATTGAATATCCATAGCTTCTCATTTGATTCAAATCTCCGAAGTCACAAGGTTCTGTCAAACCTAAATGTCTTCAGTATCTTCTTCCTCTACATCAAATTGCTTATTTCTATTTGCCAAGTATGCAGATAAAATATCAGTGATCAAGGAGGGACTGAATTTAATTGTGCAAAAACTCTAGGGTAATTTAATTACAATGTGTAAATTCCAAGATCTCGGTACTGAACTTTCACTCTCTTCCGGGTATAAATGCCTTCAAGAATCAGTTTCCTGGGCCCATTTAGATGTTTAGAAAGAGCAAACAAAAATTCTAGTTTTGTTGAACCTAAACAACAATAACTTTTGTCATTCTCTGACTGTATTTCTGCTTCTTGATCCAAGGAACAATGTATTAATAAACATTCCTTACTTTTATGGCATTGTCTCTTTTCCCCAATAGTGTTCCAGATAATTGGTCCTTTTTTTTCAAAGCTCTACATCGTCTAAGGAAAAGAAAAAGAGAGAGGTAGACCTCAGAGTAGAAAGAAAATTTCCCTTGCTTTGTCTGGTTTTTCCCTTCGTCTTCTGTCCTAAGACATTGGAAGACACTGGAAGCTGATAGGAAGCTGGATTAGAAGTGAATCTGAGTCTTTAATACATTAGTTCTGCCAAGCTAGGCATCTAAGAGCTAATGGAGATATGCATACATACATACACACATATACAGGCATATACATATCTATACATACACACATGTGTGCATATGTATGCATGCATGTAAGTCATTTTGGTTTAATGTTCCTGCTGAGCCAAACCTGAGAAGCTCATCTCTCTTCATGCTAATCCATGCTTCCTAGCTTCAGGGGGTCTTAGATTATTTTAATTGAGCTTTCTTGGCCGCTGCCTTGAAAAAAAAATTAAATCGAGGTCTAATTTACTAAGCCACAAAGCTTACCCCCATTCAAAACATTTTAAACTTTGGACACCAGTAATATGAAAGAAAGTCATGAATGTGAATGTGAGCAGATTTCTTTAACTAACATATAAACATTTTTCTAACATATAGAATGTTTCCCCAAATAGAAAGACTTGTGTATATATATATATCTATGCATCCAAAGACCTACATCCATATACATGCACATGAATAAATACTATATTCCTGTGTGCAAATCTTAATAGGCCTCTTTTCAAATACACTCATTGAAAAACCTCAATGAAATGCTTTATTTCCTGAAACATTATTGCATTAGAAAGCATGATTCAGCTCAAGCACCTAGTGAACCTCTTGCTTCAGAGATAATTCTGCAAAACCAGGTGTCCTCTTGTAGATCACATAAAGATTGGGCCTCCCTTAAGTGTGAAATAATCCTGTTCCTTCTTCTGTCTTCGGAGTGAATGAGCCCAGGATTAGATCAGATAAAACACACTTGAGATAAAGTGTACAAGGTGGATTATAGGAAGCAAAGAGGATTTAGGGAAGAACATAGCCACCACTTTTTGTTAACAGGGAGAATGGTGGCTTTTATGCGCCACACTGATGGAGACCCAACTGGAGAGCTCCGAGCTATGGCTTTTGTTGTACATTTCTCTGCATGCATTTGCTTTGTAGTTGGGGAGCTTCAACTTCGGATGCCATGCTGGGCCTTGACTCATGCTCATTTTGTTTAATAAAAAGCTAAGGATGTACTTTTACTCATTGAGTCTGGTTTTGTTTTCTTTGAAGTTTATTAAGCTATCCAGCAAGATGTGAGATTCATTAGGTTGTTATTATCATGGTCACAAATTAAGTATCTGTTCCCTGGGGAGTGATAAGCTTCAAGTGGTGTGTCAGAGCTGTACTTATTACAATATTTACTTAATTACTAACTTAACTTCTTCTGGTCACTTTTAAACAATACATATGAAGGTGTCCTTAGGTGTAGATTAGTGAGCTATTCATCTATCTCATTAATGTTCAATTTTTTCATCCCACAACTACATATTTATAATAGAAAAGATGGACATATAACAAAAAGCTTTATTTCAGAAGAAAATATCTTATTGTTAATAATATTAATGATATCTAGCATTGACATAACATTTCAGAATTTGAAAAACCTTATAATACATTATTTTATTTTAGCCTCATAACAAACCCATGAGGTAAGTGCTATTATTATCCCCACTTTATGATAAAGAAACTGAGGGTTAGTAAGTCACCTAAGTGACTTGCTCAGAGTCACACAGCTAATGTCTAAGGCAGAATTCTAATCCAGGCCTTGTTGATTTTGAGTCCAGCCAACCGATCCACTAATCCATGTTGCCCCAGATATAACTGCATTCAAAATGATACTTCATTAAGTGGAGAGAGTCATATATTTGGAGTCAAAAAATTCCAGTCCAAGTGTTCAAATTTCAGCTTTGTTAATTGCTAAAGACATGGAGGAAATCACTTCACTCTAATCTCTTTATGTGTTCCCCATCCTATACCTGTGCGTTTTATTTTTGATCATCAATACAGATCTGAAATAGATCTTTAAATTTTTTTTAAACTGATCATTTTAATACATGGGCATTCATTGAAATAATGAAGATTGCCACCCATCCATACCTCATTTTATGTGATTCTTATCCACATCCCTTCATATATTTTCCAAAGAAGATATATTCAGCATGCTGAAGGCTTTCTATATTTCTTTCAGTTGAATTCCTTGAGTTCTGGTACAACACTTTGGGTGCTGATTTCTCGCTCTCCCTTACTCCACCTATAAGGACTAGCCCACTTACTTTTCTGATCACACATTTCCTAGAAGATGCCTCTTGTGACATTCATCTATGGCATAATTGGTAATGACCTTTATTGCCTTACCATGCTTCTCTCAGTTATGTTTTGTGTAACCTACAGTTTCAGTTGTTTGAGGATTGTAGTATTCCATGATTCACAACATGTCATTTTCAGAAGAACAATTAATATCAAGGTTTTTTCTTCTCTGTTAGAATTAATACTCATTCTTCTTAAATTATCTTATTAGATTTGATCCATTATTCTGGGCTGATGATTTATTTAGGGATTCAAATTCTGTCATTCCGTATATTGATGCTCCTTCATGACTTTTTGCCAACTGAAAGTTTGATAAGCATGCTATTGATGCCATCAATACTGAACAGAACAGGATCAAGAAAAGAACACTCTGGCACACCACTGGCATTCTTCCTCTACATCAGTATCAATCAAGTTATCACCACTGTTTGAGACTATCATCCAACCACTAACTCTAGTCTGTTTAACGACTATGATCTTCTGATGCATATGTCTCAGTTTTGTCGTAATTTTAAATTTACAGAAGAACTTAAATATAAAAAATGGAAACAAGACTTCATTGAGAAAGCTGTCACAAAGTATATACATGTGTGGGTGTGGGTGTGTGTATTTGGGTGTGTGTACATGTATGTGTATATGTGTGTGTATGTGTGGGTATGTATAATATTTCTTTTCTTGATGAATTCTAGTTTGTTCCTAGTGATAATGACTTCAGTTTCCAAGTGCTCACAAATCATGGTCTTATCAGTGGCTTCTGGAATTACACCAGGAATGATGGCTAATACGCAAGTTTATAAATTGAAAAATTTACTTTCTTCCTACTTCAGAAAATTAGACCTATATTTGCCCATCTCCAATCCTGCTGTTTGTTTGTTTTCAAATTAGTATCTTTATTAAAGTGAAAGCTTATAAAAATAAACCTATAGCATTAAAAGTCACAGTTGTCATTCAGAAAAGAAGGTGGAAGAGCTCTTTCATCTTCACTGATCCAGAATGTTTTTCAAACTTAAGAGATATTCCAATCAAATTTTGTTTTAACTGTATATTTACTGATTCTGTTACCAAGTTGGATTTTTAAAAACATATCTCATATTTAAAATTATAATTTCTTTTCAAATAGACAATGAATTATTAAAAAATTAATTTCATAATAAAGTTAATATTTGTGGAAGCATCATATATTTCTTTAAATTCTTATATTACATTTTGTGCATCTTAAGTCAATTATACCTTTGTAACTATCAGCAGTTAGAGCTGTAGTAGTGCCTACTCACTCAGTGTGAAGTTACTTCATGTATTAATATGAGAATTGTTTTAAAGGTTCTTGCTGCTTTGTTCCTCTATATAATTAAATTCTTTTCAAGTTTTCCAAGTATAAGACCTCTTTATAGTGATTTGAATACGTTACAATGAAGATTTATTTTATTATTATCTTACTATCACCTTGAAGAAATTACAGTAGAAATATATTTAATATGAATGTTATTTTTTGTTCTCAATAGAAGTATTATATAGACTTCCTCTTATATGGTAAGGGAGAACCTAGAGTTAGTCTCCTATTTACTGACATCAATTCAACAATATTTCTCTCATTACAGTCATCCCAGGTAAACATAATTACAATAAAACCCCTTCCCTTCTCTCTACCACCTCCTTCCCACTGATTGCTGCAGACCCTGTTTCTTTTTTTTTTATAGTTTTATTTTTTTAGTTTTAGATTTTGACATTCATTTCCACAAAATTTTGTTTTAATTTTTCTCCCCACCTCTCCCCTCCTCCCACCCCATAACACCTTGCATTCTGATTATCCCTTCCCTTAATGTGCCCTCCCTTCTATCACACCCCACACTTCCATCATCCCCATTTTCTCTTTTTTCTTGTAGGGCAAGATAGATTTCTATACCCCATTACCTGTATTTCTTATTTCCCTGTTATATACAATAACATTTCTCAGTATTCATTTCTAATCCTTTGAATTCCAATTTCTCTCCCTTCCTCCCTCCCCAGCCATCCCCATAGAGAAGGCAAGCGATTGAATACAGGCTATATATGTGTCATTTTGCAAAAGACTTCCATAATAATCATGTTGTGTAATACTAACTATATTGTCCTCTATCCTACCCTGTCCTCCCTTTTCTTATTCTCTCATTTGACCTTGTGCCTTCCCCAAAGAGTTTACTTCTAGTTACTCCCTTCTCCCATTTGCTCTCCCTTCTATCATCCCCCTTACCCCACTTGTCCCCTTCTCCCCTACTTTCCTGTAGCGTAAGATAGATTTTCATACCAAATTTAGTGAGCATGTTAGTCCCTCCTTAAGCCATATGTGAAGAGAGTAAGCTTCACTTTTCCCCTCTCACCTCCTCCCTTTTCTCCTCCATTGAAAACGATTTTTCTTATCTCTTTTATGAGTTATAGCCTGCCCCTGTTGGGGTTGGAAGCTCAATTCCGTGTGGACAGTCTCGGGCAGGTAAAGGTGGGAACTTCTAAATCTTAGAGCTCTCACGAGACCCCCCCAGGAAACGGCTGGGAATCGAGGTGAACCGAGCTATCTCGTGTATTTCTGCCTCTTCCCGTGAGAAACGTGATGGGAGAGAGATCTCCCCGCCCTCGAGATTGTCCCGGATCTGGGCACACTATTGTTATCTAACAGCATGGTATTTAGATGTAAACTATGCGACTGGAGGGTTAAGTAGGATCAGGGAAGCCTGAAAGCTCTCTTAGCACGTGAGGAGCCAAAGAGGACACAAGGCTCCGCTTTTCCTCTTCTCCTTCTCTCCCCTCCCCCTCTCTCCCCGCTTGTACTTCTACTTTCAATCTCTTATTGTAAGATCTTTGCCTCCTTGGGAGATTCTTCCATCCCTTCTAAGGAAGAATTCTCCTGCACTTGTAACTAGACCCTGAAATAAAGCTCAACCCTTGTTCGACTCTGGAACGTCCTTTCTCTCATACGAGCATCTGGTTTGGCCAACCGAAGACCTCGGGAGGTGAGGTAAGAAGACTCGGGTAGCCCACAGGCCTCTAGGCCTGGCATGCCCCATTCCATTTCTCCCTTTCTCCTCTCAATACGTTCCTCTCTCACCCCTTAATTTTATTTTTTATAGATATCATCCCTTCTGATTCAACTCAACCTGTGCTCTGTGTGTGTGTGTGTGTGTGTGTGTGTATGTGAGTAAAATCCCTCCACCTATCCAAATACTGAGAAAAGTCTCAAGAGTTACATATATTATCTTTCCATGTAGGAATGTAAACAGTTCAGCTTTAGAAAGTCCTTTATGATTTCTCTTTCCTGTTTACCTTTTAATGCTTCTTTGATTCTTCTATTTGAAAGTCAAATATTCTCTTCAGTTCTGTTTTTTTCATCAAGAATGCTTAAAAGTCCTCTATATCATCGAATGACCATTTTCCCCCCTGAAGTATTATACTCAGTTTTGCTGGGTAGGTGATTCTTGGTTTTAATCCCAGTTCCTTTGACTTCTGGAATATCCTATTCCAAGCCCTTAGATCCCTTAATGTAGAAGCTGCCAGATCCTGTGGTATCCTGATTGTATTTTCACAATACTGGAATTGTTTCTTTCTAGCTGCTTGCAATATTTTCTCCTTGACCTGGAAACTCTGAAATTTGACTGCAATATTCCTAGGAGTTTCTCTTTTTGAGTCTCTCTCAGGAGGTGATTGGTGGATTCTTTCCATTTCTATTTTATGCTCTGGTTCTAGAATGTCAGGGCAATTTTCCTTGATAATTTCATGAAAAATAATGTCTAGGCTCTTTTTTGATCATGGCTTCCAGGTAGTCCCATAATTTTTAAATCATTTCTCCTGGATCTATTTTCCAGGCCAGTTGTTTTTCCAATGAGATATTTCACATTATCTTCTATTTTTTCATTCCTTTGGTTTTGTTGTGCAACTTCTTGGTTTATCATATAGTTATTAGTTTCCCTGAACTCCGCTCTCATTTTTAAAGAACTATTTTCTTCAGTGAGCTTTTGAACATCCTTTTCCATTAGGCTAATTCTGCTTTCTAAAACCTTCTTCTCCTCAACTTTTTCCATTTGAGTTAGCCTGTTTTTAAAGGTGTTATTTTCCTCAGCATTTTTTTGAGTCTCCTTTAGCAAGCTGCTGACTCACTTTTCAAGCTCTGAAGCCTTAACTTCCTCTGACAGTGTGCTTTGTTCTTCCTCATCCAAAAGTATGGAAGGAAATATCTTTTCACCAAGAAAGTAACTTACTATAGTCTTATTTTTTTCCCCTTTTTGGGAATTTTCCCAGTCAGTTATTTGACTTCTGAATCCTTTGTCAAGAGGAGGGTCCTAGTGCTCCTGTTCACCCCAGGACAGTGCTCAGGGTTGAGACTCAGATCAGCTGCTCAATTCCCCCAGAGGCTTTACGCTCAATGTCCCAACAAAGGAACAATGGACACCAGCTGCTGCCTGCCTGCTGCAGCCAGAAGCCTCCACTGCCCAGCCTCTGCTGCTGCCTTGGGCCAGGGCCAGGGTTGCGCTCTGCTACCTTCTAGCTCCGGTTGAAAAAGCCCTCTCACTGACCATTGGCACCTGTGTGTTGAGGGATCTGTGAACCACTGCTGCTTCCAGGGATTTTGTCCTGAAGCCTGCTCTAGTCCTGCTCCTCCCAGAGTCATGTAGCCAAGCCTAGGTTGGGCTCTGCTCCATGTCCAGTGGGACAGACCTTTCCCATCAGCCTTTCAGGTCACCCTGGGGCTGGAAATCTCCTCCACTTTGTCTTCTGTGGCTTCTGCTGCTCTAGAATTTGTTAAGAGTCTTTCTTTACAGGTATTTTATAGACTGTAGGGGAAGAGCTAGAGTATGTACATCTTTCTACTCTGACATCTTAGCTCCACCCACTAATCCTGCAATTTGTTCACCATGATTTTTCAAAAATCACTCTCAATGATACCTTCAACACTTTGAGAAGTAGTTTGCATAAACCTTGTAACTTTAACTATTTGAGAAAAATTACATGTTTGCTCACTGTCTTCTCATTTGCCTTCTGTTGTAATTTTCTATTAATAATTGCTTTTGCTTCTTTTTTTTTAGTCTGATGATCAGTTTCCATGGCACAAGTAACTTATAAACTTTTTTCTAACTCAAAGCTTCCATGATTCTATGGTATAACTACATCCACAATATTCAAATGCTCTTAGAGTTTTTTTTTTTAATATTCATTATTTAGCCACTTTTACATTATAGTACTCATGTAAGCATTAAATTTCTTGCATGCTGATTTATTTAGATAGTCAAAGTCTGTCTTGGTCTAGACTACAGTTTGTGCCTTTTTCACATCATTCTTCTTAATGCTGTGTATTTCAGCCAAACTGGACAACTTGCCATTTCCTGGACTTGGGATTCCATCCTCAACTTTTATACCTTGAGCAGGCTGTTTCTTATGCCTGGAATGCACTCTCTTCATGCATCCATCTCTTAGAATGTTTGGTAAACTTTACTCCTTGATTGTTTGATTGGTCAGAATCGCTATATTCATTTGAGGCTCAGCTCAGATGTCACCTTCTACAGGAAACTTTTCTAGATGACTCTAGTTGTTCATGCTTTCTCTGTCTCTCTCTCTCTGTCTCTCTCTCTCTGTCTCTCTCTCTCTCTCTCTCTCTCTCTGTCTGTCTCCCTCCCTCCCTCCTTCTCTCTCTCTCTCTCTCTCTCTCTCTCTCTCTCTCTCTCTCTCCCCCATCTCATTAAAAGCTCATGCATATACTTATGAATGTTTTATCCTTCCAGTAAAAAGTAATCATCTTGAACTGAATGCTATGTCTTCATTGTGCTGCCAGAGACAAGCAGAATGTTTTGCACATAATAGATGATTCTTGGAATGGTTTTGTTATGTATTTGGTATGATCCTTACCCTCAAGGATCTGCCAATCTGGGTTCTTCCCAGTAGATTTCCACATGGATTAACTTTCCAGGCCACATGCAAGTTTCTACTTGACTACATCTGTGTTTCTTCAGTGACAGTGAAGTCCTTAGCAGATACAAACAGTTGTGACTCCCTTGCTTGCCTCCAAATTCTGCCAAACCATTTTAGATGTTTAGTACTGCTAACCCATGGGTGGCTAGGCCTTCAAAGCAAATGTCCATTTACAAATATGACATTCACTAAATAACAAGTCCTTGGGCTATTTCTGACCTTTCTTCAAAAGGAAATCTTCCTACATCATCTCCTCTAAATACACAGCAGGTATATGGAATTAACCATTTTAAGGATCAACATCAAAACCAATTATGACATGGAAGAACATTACCTCAAAGGACCGTATTATTTTTTTAAATTTTCATCAAAGACAGTTGCTGCTTTAGCAAAGGATATTTTGGGAGATAGTCAAAGGGCAGCCTGAATGATAAGCATGAAGTAGGAGACTTTTCCTTTTTACTATCTCCTTGCTTCTGACATCATTCATCACTCAAGGTACCTTCTCCCCACTTCTATCAGTGCTTACTAAATATTCACTCCCTCTTTCATGTTGGAAACAGGCTCCTAGGAAAGAATCAGATAAATCAAGGAAGAAGGTGTTAAATAGGGTACACTGGGAGAATTTTAAGATCTGAAACTGAGCCTCTAAGAGTCATCTAAAAATGAATTAAATCAGGTAGCTGTTGAAGTACCTATCCTAAAAGAGGATCCATGAATGGATCATTTATGATCAGAGAAAAATATGTAACTGATGAAAAATGATCTTTACAATAAGTAACTACAACAAGTCTAAGATGAAGTATCAGAAGAGAAATGTAATACCCTGCATGAAATCTGGAAAAAGAGGAGCTAAGAAGTATGAATTTTGTATTGTTCTGTCAGCAATATCCAGGAAAAGGTAGACTGATCAATTCAAACAGATATCTAAGTGATTTTGTAGGTATATTCTTATATAAAAGAAATACTACATCAGGCTTTAAAAAATGGGTCAAAGAACATGATTTCTTCAATATTTAGGCAGGATTGTACTGTTCTCATTATTCTCACTCTAAGCTCACAATGCACTGTGTTCTTAATTTAGTTTTTCAAATATACTTGGCCAAGGAGAAGAGAAGGTCCTGGCCAGCTGACAAGGGTTTGTGGTTTGCTCAGCAGTTATTGTTCCCATTAGAACTTAAGAAATTGACATTTTTGTCTTATCAATTAATCTTGTACATTTTGTAAGTTTCCCATAAACAGTGTACATGATTGTTGCCTATGTGGTGGGGTTACATTAGTACACACTTTTCTTTCTTTGCAATTTTGCATTGGGCTAATGTTATGAGCTTTAATTCAATGAACAAATAAAAATTAGAGAAGGTGGGTTGTTTGAGTAGTATAGAAGAAGAGGGTGACAGGATCTTGCTTGTGACTTGCCAGACAGATTTATTGGCACCTCTGATGAAAGTGTTAATATTCCTTAATTATAATAGACAACATTTATATAGCTCCATATGGTTTGCAAAGCGCTTTACATACATTATGTCATTTGATACACCTCTGACAGGTGGGTGTCATTATCTTTATTTTACAAATAAGAAAACTGAGGTTCAGAGAAGGGAGATGATTTACTTGACTCTTAGTCTCATACTTATTTAGTGTCAGAGATAGGATTCATATTCATGTCTTCCTGATTCCAAGTCCAGCACTCTAGGTAATGAGAACATTTAGGCTGAGGAACTATCACATTGGTGATATTGGTTGATTGTCCTTTGTCCTCAAAAAGGACCAAAATGATGTCACTATGCTAGAGTCAAGTTACAGTGTGTAGGACTATGGTTGATCAGACCAATACAAGGTCAGAATGTTCTATCACAGGTTGGGCACAAATAGTCCATGCAAACATTTGAAGGAGTGGATTCTCTAACTTTGAGCTTCTTGTGTTTCCTTTGCTTTGCTCATGGAGCATAGCACCTTCTCTGATGAGGGCATACCATGCTGAGCAGTCTTGTGCCACTGTCTTCCGTGTCACACAATCAATTCCAAAATTCTTAAGAGAGACCTTGAGAGTTTCCTTATATCATTTCTTCTGATCTCCATATGAATGCTTACATTGGTGACAGGCTACTAATTGAGAAGCTGGGAATTAAAATGAGCTATATCTTTTGGGTTGCCCTCCTTTGGAAGCACTGTGGGTAGTTCTTGGCTTTGTAAAAGGTCCTACCATAAAGGTGATAATTGATCAGTTCTCCCTGATTTCACATAGGGGTGTTATTGTGCCTAAGAATGGAAAGTGGAAAAGGCTTGATGCCAAAAGTCAGAAGTATATGAGGGAACAGTGTGAATGCCAAGGGACAAAGGAGAGAAATTGGTGACACTTTCCAGTGCTGTATTTTCTGTCTACATTTTAGATGTTGGAGGATCCTCAAAAATACATAATCAATGTATTGACTTTATTCCAGAATTTCAATTTAATTTAACTTAGCACATGTTTACTAAGTGCTTTGGGGGCACTGTACAAAATATTCTGTTTATAGAAGACATAGACCCTGCCCTCATGGAGTTTATAATCTGGTAGATTAATATAAAGCATACATAAATGACTTTATTGAAAATGAGTGTACTTATCAGAGCACACAAAAAAGGAGCAAGTAGCATGTTGTAATTGAGGGCTAGGGGCATCTGAGTTAGCTTTTTAAAGAAAAGGTTAGAAAATCCAGAAGTTGTTGCAGGGCCACATACATAAAATGGGAAGCAGTTCAATTCTATTGGAGTGTAGGATTGTTGGATAGAAGAGATACAGGACAGTGCTGGAAAGGTAGGAAAAACTTCTGGAAAGTTCCAGAAGAATATTGAATACCATGCAACTGAGTTTAAACTTGACTTTGTAAGCAATAGGGAGTAGCTGAAAAATTCTGAACAGAACATAGCAGAATTAAGGATGTATTAGGGGTGGTAGAGAATAGAGGTAGAAAGATCTGGAAGGTTTAAGCAATTACTTGGGAAGATAGGGATGATGCAAGTACAAGGATAGTGACTTTAGGAACAGGAATACCAAGTATTCAAACATGGAAGGATGAGTATGTGATAGTGCCAATTACAGAAAAGGGGAAGTCAGAGGAAGAGGCATGTTTTAAGGGAAAAAGTACTACAGCTTGGTTTGGGACAGGTTGAGTTTGAAATTGTAGCAGAAAGCCCAGATAGATGTGTTCTGCTGGGAGCTGTCCAATAGTAGCTTTCTGAAGAGGTATGGACCTGAGAGATACAGATCTGTATGGAGGAAGTAGTTGAGACTATGATAATGGATGGGACTTTGTCTGAGTTCTTATAGATGACACTTTTTATATTGTTCTGGAAGCAAAATGACCCAGTGGAAAAGATTTCACAATTTGGAGCTATTGTGATGCAAGAGAAAGATTGATAGACCTGGAGTCACAGGACCTGAGTTCAAATTTTAGCTCTGTTTTTTATTAAATATGTGACCTTTGGCAAGTTTCTCAGCCTTCAGTAGTAAAATGGAGATGATCTGTGGCGTCGTTTTCAATTGGAGATCTATGATCCTTTGAGCAGGCTTTCTCAAACCTCTTGTTGATCAGTCATTTTGTGACTCTTTGTGACCCCATTTAGAGTTTCCTTGGCTAAGATACTACAATGGTTTGCTATTTCCTTCTCCAGGTCATGTTATAGACTAGGAAACTGAGGCAAACAGGCTTAAATGACTTGCCCAGGGTTACACAGCTAGTAAGTATCTGAGGTGGGATTTGAACTCAGGAAGATGATTCTTCCTGACTCCATGCTTGGTAATGCACCATCAATAGATAGTGTACCACCTACAGGACCAGGGGAAAAAAGTGATTATTTAGTTTATTTGTGACCAGATAGATGGCATTGTAGATAGAGTGAGAAGCTTGGAGTCAGGAAGATTTGAATTTGAAACTTTCTACCTATGGGATACTAGGTAAATCATTTAACCTTCTTCAACTTGGTTTTCTCATCCATAAAATCAGGATAACAATAGATCTGCCTTACAGGCTTGTTGTGAGGCTCAAATGAGATATTTTAGAGCACTATATAAATGTTAGCTATCATCATTACATTTACTCAGTAAACACTCATTAGATATGAATTGTAGGGAAACAGAGGCACAAAGGAAACAGGTCATGTCCTCAGGGTGCTTAAATTGGTAGATTATTACTTTAATTGTTGTTTGGATTTTTAACCAGATTTTAAGCCCCCTTCTTTTAAATGCACTACTTCAGAAATAGAGGTTCTAAGGGGCAGCTAGATTTTGTGGTGGTAAGAGCACTGAACCTGGAGTTAGGAAGACTCATTTTCCTGAGTTCAAATTTGGCCTCTGGTCTGTATGACCTTGGGTAAGTCACTTAATCCTGTGTGCCTCAGTTTTCTCATCTATCAAATGATCTGGAAAAGGAATGACAAATGGCAAATCACTCTAGTGTCTTTGCCAAGAAAACCCTAAATAAGGTCACAAAGTGTTGGACACAGCTGAAGTGACTAAGCAGCAATGATGTGTGAGAACCTTAAATCATTTCAATTTCCAAAGTGAAATAGGACATCAAATTCCAGGATGATTGGCTTGGCTCAGCATCAGAGTACTTTCTTTGGGTGGGATGATCACACTGTTTAGTCCTTAGCAAATGAGCAAAACAAAGCAGAGGTGGGGAAGCAGGAAGCATATTTCTGTTGTGTTCTTATAGATACAGTTTAGGAGGAATTTAAGGCATCCTTTGCAGATGGCTTCTCATTCTTAAAAATGGTTCTTGTCTGAGGCAGTTGGACAGCATGGTTATGTGCTCACCTATTCAGCTGCTAGCTTACATGCCAGAGGTGTAAGATGAGTCAGAGGCGATGCTGACATAGACTTTGTTTGTAAAGTGCTTGGGGAAGCTTCAGGACAAAAGGTGCTATGATACAAATGTAATTGCAGTTAATATATAGCATGCTGCTCTCCTCAATCATTGCAGTACGCTCGGGGGGGGTATTTTCATTTCTCACAGGGGAGTTCCAATAGTTTTGAAGGGAACGATGTGCTGGCTTTGAGCAAAACTGGCTTCTAAGTACTGTTGAGTGACAATTTTCTCCAAAATATTGCATTAATATAAGGCATACTCATCTGATAATGGACCAAACTATATAATAAAAATGACTGGATTAAAAAAATATAGCTTACATATAAAATATTTAAAGAAGGATCTAAATCACTGGGCGCTTCATGTACAAGACATCTGTATATGTGTACACATATATGGATAAGTCTATATACATACATATAATATGAATTGGTTTTATACATGTGCATTATGTTCATAAATGTAATGTGAAATCCTTTCCAAGGGTTAGCATGAGATTTCTCCCACACTCTCTGATTACTTCAAATGTGATGATTTACGTTGAGTATATGTGTTCATATGAACGTAAAGCTTTAAATGAATCTAGAAAAACGGGCCAAAATCAACACCACTGGATATTGGTTGACAAATCTGAAGTGATCTTAAGAATACATTGACTTAGGCCCCACATTTCAATTTAAACCCCTGTTATTACAGTAATATTCACAAAATGGCTTCCTATTTATGCAATATGTTCACTGTAATGTCGCTTAAATTGAACAGATGAGTGCCTCCTAATAATGTATGTTTACTTCATGAACTTGTAGGCAATTACATTATAATTATGTCTTTGTAGGTGCTTTTTCCTGACATATAGAACGCTAGTGCTTTTGAAATGTAATTGTAGTTCTCTGTCCCATTTAGCAAAGCTGAAAATTGTTAAAGGTTGGTAAATTACCCACATTTAGACCATGAGCAACTAGGCAAATTAAGTGACAGTGTCAGAAATGTTACAACATAAATTGGTACCGAGTATAAATCCAAGGTAGACTTTCTTTTCTAAACTAGAATGTTGTTTATGGAATGCATTAAATTATTTTTTAAAAGACCAGTAAAACATTCAATTCCTGCTCTTCTACCACAAAAAAAAAAATCCTCCTAAAGGCAAAGAAAAAGATGTTTCCTATGCCAAGATGCTGCCTAAAAATATAAAAATTGCCTTCAAAGGTAGGTTCATTTTATTTGTTCAGAATCTACTATATAGGGAAGCAAAAAAAAATAACCATGTCAGCTGAGTAAAAGGTACAATAGTATATAGTGGTTTGGGAAATTATTTACTTTATTGTATAAAAAACAATCTCTCCAGAAATGGGCCAATAGACTTAGAATAGAAACAGACAATACATTGCCATGCTTAAGCTAGATTTATGTTACTCTGTGGGACTGAATGGGGATAGCGATGACTGATCTACTTAACACCGAGAAACATGCATTTCACTGACATGCATGGAACAACAGCCCACAGAGGTGACCACTCCTGAAAGGCCAGCAATGTCAGT
The DNA here is from genome assembly GCF_028372415.1 of Notamacropus eugenii. Taxonomy (NCBI): domain Eukaryota; kingdom Metazoa; phylum Chordata; class Mammalia; order Diprotodontia; family Macropodidae; genus Notamacropus; species Notamacropus eugenii. The sequence goes on from NC_092877.1 coordinate 336,605,586, forward strand.
TAAGTAAATTAATTTTCAAAGTATTGTCCTGTCACTTTCTACCTTCAGGCTAGTTGCTTATTGATGGAGACAATTTAGTATTGGATGAAACTATCTCATCCATGCAAGCCTTAACCAGTATATGGGAAAAAGCATTCGTGATTGACAGTTCACAGGTCTTAGCCATTCAGGAAACCAGACTGATGACTTCATTTTTCTAAACTATAAAATCCAACATTTTGGTATGAGACAAATGTATATCTAACTAAAAGAAATGAATAAATAATAATAAAAAAAACCTGCATAATTTAAAGAAAATGTGTGAATATATGTATCCTTGTTATGGTTTAGTTTTAGTTTAGTTTTAAACTATATAGTTTTAAAGTATGAAGACAACATGGTATAATGGATAGAGAATTGAGATGGAAATCCAATACAAGGGACCGAGTGAGTCATACCTCTGACAAAGTGACTATGTGATCCTGGACAAGTCATTTCATGCTTCAGTGATGCAGGCATCTTCTAAGATAACATGTTATCAAAGAATTACCTATACCAGCAGAAGAAGTTTCCTCACTGAGTTTGCTAAACCAATGAAATCACTGGTCTGATGAAAAAAAATAAAATTAAACTATGTATCTGTAAGCAGTTAACTCTTCATTCCCTTAAATTTTCCACTAAGGAGAGATTTCTTTGTTTATGTATGCCAGATCTTTTTTCACCTGGCTTCTTTGAACTGAAAAACCATTGCTTGTTTGACTTGAGGGTTGTATTTTCAGGATAGACTATAAAACAAAGCTACGGCTACACCACCAAACCAAAAACCTAATTATTGAAGTCATCATTTTGATCACTTCATGCTTAGAAACAGAGGCAGACAAACCAAAAAGAGCAAAAACCAGTTCATTAATTATGATAATGTTTGACTAGATAATTTCTTAATAAAGAAAACTAGCAACACACAATTTCAAATAATATATTTTTTAGCAGTTCTGATGAGATACTCCAAATTTCCCAGGCTTTTTCCATTTACGCAACTTTAAAAAATTAAATGCTTTTAGCAGTCTGCATAGTGGTGAGGAGAAAAGACTTGGCTTGGATTTAGAAAGACCTGGTCCAAATGTTGTCTCTGATACTAGTTACATGAACCTGGCAAGTCACAACCTCTGTGTAACTTTCACAACTACTGAGGATGCAATACCTCAGAAAGAGGGAGAATCTAAGATACATGGAAGAAATTCTCTAACATCTAGTTTCCTAAAGTGAGGAAGCCACAGATTCTCAATGCATCTTCACATACAATTATCATTGCACAATGCCAAGTTCAATAATTTGAAACTTAGATGGTGTTTCATGAGACCCTTAATTTTTACAAAGTTTCTTTTTTTTGTAAAATGTATAATAATCTCAGATTTTTAATTGGATTCTTAATATAAACTCACAAAACCAAATTACATTTAAGCATGTGACATTTGCTTTAAATTTCAGGAAAATATTCCCCAAATCCCCACATTTTATATCCAAAAATTAGGGTGGGTTGACATATTGAGATTCTCACAATAAACATCTAGGGTTAGGGTTAGGGTTAAATGCAATTCTGAGTTTGCACTTCTGTATTGAGATTTCAATGCAAGAAAACTTTTTCTAGATTGGAACCTTTCCAATAAAAATTCCACAAGGTTCAATTATAATCTGAATCATCAATGCATATTTGTTTATTTACCTGATTTATGAGATTGACCTAATTCCTAAAGATTTATATTTCCATAGACTTTTTTACACCTAGACCATAGTTCTGAAACTATTTAAACTATAACTCTGTGATCTAACTTTAAAACATGTTTACACTAAGTATGTAGTCATACTAATCCTTATTAAGAGTTATGTTGAAGTTTGTAGAATTGGGAATTCAAATATTCCATTGTATGCTATGTAGTAGTTCTGTGTGCCCTTGGGAAAGAAGGTTAACCTCTCTGAAACTCAGAAACCTTATCTTGGAAAATGCAGACGTTGGACTAGATGGTTGTTTTTTGAAGGTCTATTCTAGCTGTCCATCTTCTATAGAGAAGAAATTTCATGTAAACATACTTTGGAGTTCAAATACTCTGGTAGCAAACAGGCAGTGATCAGAAGTGGGAGAAGCATGTCCAAAGTTCAGATCTGGTCAAGGGTGAGGTCTGTAACCAGATAGCAGAAAATAGTTTTAAGCTAAGTTGAAAGCTCTACCTTCCAATCTGGCTTCTTCAATTCATGGACATTCTGCCGCCATTCTTTTAAGTACTGACATTTGGAGTTAGACCACCCCCTTGATCTTGTACCCAGGTTTTAGCTGTTGACAGCTCCCTGCAGCCAGGGTTTCCTGCATTGGAAACAGCTGAGTTCTCATACTGGCAGTCAAAAGGGTGATATTTGTTCTACATCTCTTTCCCCACCACCCCAGGAACACAATGACTTCTGGGTGGTTTTCCTTCACCACAGATAGAGATTTTGTACTAAATTAAGAAAGTTGTTTTATAAACTTTGGAAATTTTTTTCTAAGGACTTTGATGCCTATCACCAATGCTGTGAAAATAGGATATAGAGACAATTAAGAGTTAAAAGTTGGACTTGTGCTCTCACCAGCTTATAGAGAATACCAAGGTCTCTCCACTTTCTCTACAATTTAGGCTCTGAGAGTTGCCTGGGGCATTGAGAGGTTAAGTGATTTATTTGCCTAGGATCACATAGCCAGTTTGCATCAGAGGTGGATCTTGAGCTTAGCGCTTCTTGACTGAAGAAACTAAAATATGTTGCTTTTTCTCAATTATGAGGACAATTGCTATTATTAAATCAAATATACACATACATACACATGCACTCATACTTACATACACATATATACATATACATACACATGTGTGTGTATTTCTCAAATCTTAAAGGATGATGTCAATAGTTAAGATGATGATGGCCTTGATGATGGTGATGCTGTGCTGCTAGACCACATGGCAAAATGGATAGAAAGCCAGTCTAGGAGTCAAGAAGAGCGGGGCTGGGGGTTGGCTTTTGACACATACTTGTAGTGGAACCAAGAGAACTTTCTCCATGTGACAGACAAATCTCAAAGGTGAATTGTTAATCTGCATCAGTGGAGGAGTTTCTATAACAGATTTTCCCTCTAATAAAAACCGTAAGCCTGGAAAATAAATCAATCAACACCAAAAAAACCACAAAAAACAAATGAAAGAGCAGTTAAGCAAAGAAATATATGCGTTTATACCTGTACACATAAACACATACGTGTAATATAATAAACAAATATGAATATAATATATATGTCATAGCTGACATTTCATCACATATTTTATATGGTCTGGTCCTTATAAAACTGTCTGTAATATAATACGTGTAATAGCTGAAATTTCTATCACATTCATAAGATTTGAAAAATTCTTTATATGTAGAATCCGTTTTGATCCTTACAAACAATTTATCAATCAGCAAGCAAGTGCCTACTATATAACAGGTTATAATGTCCAGTGCAGATGTAAAACCAATTTTCCATTACTTATGCTAACTAGTGCAATGGAAAAAACTAATTAGACTTATACTTCTCAATGCTAACAACCAAACTTTACTAATCAAATGCACACAAACATTCATTTATATTTTCTATTAGAAAATACTAATATTAGCAACACTAAAAACAACTCACCAACCTGATTTCCCAGGGTTTCCTGTAAGTCTATCTCATATATGTACTCAATGACAAAATTCTTTCTCAGCCTAGCCAAATGGCATGTGTCTCTTCTGAAGTGGGTGCCAACAGGTCAGCAAATCAGTTAGTTAACCAGTGAACATGAGGGATCCTTGAATCTCAACTGGAGAGAATATGAGGCAGAATTGGTCATGACCTAAGACCAGATTGAAGACTGGGAGTATCTAGGTGATTTCTTATAATTCTAGTAATAGATATTTGCTGGATATTACATAAATTCTAATTGATGGTTAGTGACCTATTTTTTTCAATCAATTAATTTGATTGGTGTTTGATGATATAAACTAATCTCAAGATTATTTACCAAAATTTCCCATTGATGGTTTGTTTTTGGGAATGCCATATATTTACCAGTTGTTTATGAATACACATACATGCACACATGTTATTTACCATTTATAAGTTATAAAAAAAAAATCAAAACATTTCATCAGTAAATGATTTAAAACAAAATGCCATCCATTATGTAAATACAAGAAATATTCTCATTATACAGGCACAGTTCTAAAGTACTGGGATCCAAAGATAATTCTTTGTGTTCAAGAAGCTTATAGTTGAATGAGACAGATGACATGTACGTATGTAACTGTATACAAAACAAATACAGAGCAACCTTCGAGGGGCAGGTTCTAGGAAGCAAGGCACCAGGAATAGTCTCCTATAGAAGGAGGCATTTGAGATAATGTGTGAATTATTTGCTGTCATTATCTCCATTTTACACATAGGGAAACTAAGGCTCAGAGAAATGAAGTGTCTTTTGTCCCTGGTCACTCCGTTAGTATGCATAATAAGTGAGCTTTCTACCCAAGACTTGTCTGGCTCTAAGCACAGCACTGTTATTGCTATAATATGATTTTGCCCCTCAGGAAATTTCCTCTAAATGAAGCTTTGCCAAAATAAATCATTTGTCGTGTCATATGTCCTGATTTTTGTCTCAGAAAATGTATCCATTTTGCCTGTTATTTAATCTAATCTATATGTCTGAGGCTGCCTTCAGGACATCCAAACTTAAGGGATCAATGATGTGTCGGCACAGAATTCTGAGACATAAAGTTCATATAAGTAAAAGAATTGAAACAGATCTTGCCAAGGAAGCCAAGGGAGGCAGGAGTATCCAAGTTGACCACAAACTGGCTATGTAAGCTTGATCTGGTTCTTAAGTTCCTCATCTGTAACATGAGAATGATAATAGTTACACTACTGGTTCATCAATGTCATTAGCTTATGTGAGCATCAAACAAGATAATGAAAGCAAAGTGAATATAAATCATTTGAGGGTAGGTATTGTCATCTGCTTTGTCTTCATTGTCCCCGTGTTTTAACACTGTTCCTAGTACATAATGAATGCTTATTGAATGGAATTATTTCAAGTGCTTTATAAATAAAGTCTTCCGTGAAGATCAGCTATTATTATTTTGTTCTTGTGTCTATGTTAATGGAACTATTATTTTGCAAGCAACCCAGATTTGTATTTTAGTGTCACCATTGATTCCTCCTTCTCCATTGGTTTCTACATTGAGTCTATTGCTAAGCCTTGTGGGTCCAACCTTTAAATTGTCTCTTAATGATGTTTTCTGCTTTCTATTCCAACTTCCAGATGTTCATCACATGATATTCTAGTACCTGGCAATGTGTCTTACATGGAATAGATAATTAAAAAAATAAATTGGTTAAGATTTAGAAAATACTAATATTAGTCTATCATCCTCTGCTTCTCATAACTTGGGCATTTTTTAACCACCCTTTGAATGTTTTCATGCATTTCCTTCTTAGGATAGCTTGCCCAGTGACACCTGTCCCTAGCAGATATTGATGGAATCTGTTGTACCAGGAACTTTAACCTCCTGACCTTCTTCTTCTTTCTCTTTCATTTCCTTTTTTACCTTTTCTCCCAACCCTTTCCCACAAAGGGAAAAAAAAATCAACTAGGTACCTGCCCAAATGATATACCAAGTTATTAACTATGTATTCATAGAACCAAAGATCATATTTCTAGAAGAGATATTCAATTCAATTCAATAAATATTTCTTAAGTTCCTACTACTTGCCAGGAATTGTGCTAGGTACTGGAGATATAAAGACAAAAATACACAAGTTTCTGACTATGGAAAATACATACTTTAGGAGAATAAAACTGATCCACAGAATAATAAATACTGATTTATATTGATCCTATAACCAACTAAAATCCTCATTTTGTCAGATGGACCACTAAATCATCATACTTCCCTCATCTCGTAGTTGATTTCTTGACCCCAAAGCTAAGACTTTGTCTTTTTCCTACTAATGTCCAAATTATTTGATATGGTTTAATATTCTAATCTCTCCTGATCTTAAAGAATCTTGATTCTGTCATCTAGTCTATTAAGCATCCTTCATAGATTTTGGCAACAATAAATTTGCTGATTAGGTCCCATGTACCTTTAATGAAGTCACTGATAAAACTGATAACAACAGAGCACAAGACTATTTCATATATTTCTTGCTTCCCACTATTTCACTATCACAAATTCTAAGATTCTCTTCTCCTGTACATTCCCATCATTACCACCTCAGCAAACGGTCCATCTGTGTGATGAGAGCTAGACCCCAAATATTTTCTTTTGTTGGTTCTTCCACCCTTCAAAGAATGAAATTATCATTGAGATATGATAAAAAAAAAAGGATAACTATCTCCTCTTGACATTTCCTGGAAATAACTTAATAATTAATGCCTTCTAATACTACAGTGCCTCTGTGCCAGGATTGCAATTTCTTCCTAACCTCTTCAACTACTTCTTTTTGTCTGGATGGTATATAGCACATTCAGATAAGATTGCTTCTGTTTTTGGCATTGTTGAATTTCACTGAAACACTCTCAACTATACTTCCCTAGAAGTTCTGGTTCCAAGATTTCTTCAGATAAATATATCTTTTTAATATAGGAAGCTACTCCACTATATTCTCCATTTATCTATTCTACATCTTTTGAAGTATGTATTATGAATTTACTAATTGTTTTCCTTCAGAAGACAAAAGCAAATCTTCTGGGGGGGCGGAGCCAAGATGGCGGAGTAGAAAGACGCACATACACATAGCTCTGAACCCACAACCCATAGAATGGCTACAGGGAAGTAACTCACGGCGAATTCCGCACCCAGAGGCCACGGAACATTGGAGCGAGGGAGATTTCTGTTCCAGAGAGACCTGCAAACCTCTCGCGGGGGGTCCTTCGCGCCGCGGACTGGGCGCCGGGACTGGGAGCTGAGTGCAGCCCTGCCGCGGCCGCGGCACCGAGAGGAAAAGATCCGAGCAGGCTTCACAGACAGGATCTCCAGCGGCCACGCGGGTCCCTCCACCCACAGAGGGATCTGCAAACCTCTCGCAAAAGGTCCGTCGCGCTGCAGACACAAAGCCCAGCCCAGACCTGCTGCGGCCACGGCTGCGGCACCGAGAGAAACAGATCCGAGCAGGCTTCAGGGACGGGATCTCCAGCGGCCGCACAAGTCCCTCCACCCACAGGTGACAGGGGTGGGTGAGAGAGTCTCTTTGGCGGGTCGAGAGGGGAGTGGGGTGCCCCCATAATTCAGGCCCCCCCCGGGAGGTAGAAGCTGAGAGGCGGCTGCAGACAGGGGCTCCCCAAGCGGGCGGGAGCTTGAATCCATTGCGGAAGGTCGGCGCATAAACCCCCTGAGGGAACTGAGCCTGAGAGGTGGCCCTGCCCGGATCTCAGCACCAGATCATAATCTCATACTGAATAGCAGCCCTGCCCCCGCCAAAAGCCCTGAGGCTGGAAGCAGCATTTGAATCTCAGACCACAAACACAGGCTGGGAGGATCAGGAGGTGAGGTGGGTGTGAGGAAAATATTCAGAGGTCAAGTCACTGGCTGGGAAAATGCCCAGAAAAGGGAAAAGAAATAAGACTATAGAAGGTTACTTTCTTGGCGAACAGGCATTTCCTCCCTTCCTTTCTGATGAGGAAGAACAATGTTTACCATCAGGCAAAGACACAGAAATCAAGGCTTCTGTGTCCCAGCCCACCCAATGGGCTCAGGCCATGGAAGAGCTCAAAAAGAATTTTGAAAATCAAGTTAGAGAGGTGGAGGAAAAGCTGGGAAGAGAAATGAGAGACATGAAGTCAAAGCATGAACAGCAGATCAGCTCCCTGCTAAGGGAGACCCAAAAAAATGTTGAAGAAATTAACACCTTGAAAACTAGCCTAACTCAATTGGCAAAAGAGGTTCAAAAAGCCAATGAGGAGAAGAATGCTTTCAAAAGCAGAATTAGCCAAATGGAAAAGGAGATTCAAAAGCTCACTGAAGAAAATAGTTCTTTCAAAATTAGAATGGCACAGATGGAGGCTAATGACTTTATGCAAAACCAAGAAATCACAGAACAAAGAGAGAAGAATGGAAAAATGGAAGATAATGTGAAATATCTCATTGGAAAAACAACAGACCTGGAAAATAGATCCAGGAGAGACAATTTAAAAATTATGGGACTACCTGAAAGCCATGATCAAAAGAAGAGCCTAGACATCATCTTTCATGAAATTATCAAGGAAAACTGCCCTGAGATTCTAGAACCAGAGGGCAAAATAAATATCCAAGGAATCCACAGAACACCGCCTGAAAGAGATCCAAAAAGAGAAACTCCTAGGAACATTGTGACCAAATTCCAGAGTTCCCAGGTCAAGGAGAAAATACTGCAGGCAGCTAGAAAGAAACAATTCAAGTATTGTGGAAATACAATCAGGATAACACAAGATCTAGCAGCCTCTACATTAAGGGATCGAAGGGCATGGAACAGTATATTCCAGAAGTCAAAGGAACTAGGACTAAAACCAAGAATCACCTACCCAGCAAAACTGAGTATAATACTTCAGGGGAAAAATTGGTCTTTCAATGAAATTGAGGATTTTCAAGTATTCTTGATGAAAAGACCAGAGCTGAAAAGAAAATTTGACTTTCAAACACAAGAATGAAGAGAACCATGAAAAGGTGAACAGCAAAGTGAAGTCATAAGGGACTTACTAAAGCTGAACTGTTTACATTCCTACATGGAAAGACAATATTTGTAACTCTTGAAACATTTCAGTATCTGGGTACTGGGTGGGATTACACATGCACACACGCTCACATACACAGAGACAGAGTGCACAGAGTGAATGGAATAGGATGGGATCATATCTTTAAAACAAAATGAAATCAAGCAGTGAGAGAGAAATATATTGGGAAGAGAAAGGGAGAAATTGAATGGGGCAAATTATCTCTCATAAAAGAGGCAATCAAAAGACTCATTAGTGGAGGGATAAAGAGGGGAGGTGAGAGAAAAACATGAAGTCTACTCTCATCACATTCCACTAAAGAAAAGAATAAAGTGCACACTCATTTTGGTAGGAAAACCTATCTCACAATACAGGAAAGTGGGGGATAAGGGGACAAGCAGGGTGGGGGGGATGATAGAAGGGAGGGCATGAGGAGGAGAGTGCAATTCGAGGTCGACACTCATGGGGAGGGATAGGATCAAAAGAGAATAGAAGTAATGGGGGACAGGATAGGTTGGAGGGAAATATAGTTAGTCCTATACAGCACAACTATTATGGAAGTCATTTGCAAAACTACACAGATTTGGCCTATATTGAATTGCTTGCCTTCCAAAGGGAAGGGGTGGAGAGGGAGGGAGGTAAAGAAGGTGGAACTCAAAGTGTTAGGATCAACTGTCGAGTAATGTTCTTGCCACTAGGAAATAAGAAAAACAGGTAAAGGGGTATAGAAAGCTATCTGCCCCTACAGGACAAAAGAGAAGATGGAGACAAGGGCAGAGAGGGATGATAGAAGAGAGAGCAGATTGGTCATAGGGGCAATTAGAATGCTTGGTGTTTGGGGGGGGAGGGGATAAAAGGGGAGAAAATTTGTAACCCAAAATTTTGTGAAAATGAATGTTAAAAGTTAAATAAATAAATTTAATAAAAAAAAAAAAAAAAAAGCAAATCTTCTCTGTATATGATATCCAGAGCACTAATCATTTCACAAATGCACAATCTTTAAAATGTATCTTTTAATTTGAGATTTTAAAAAACCCTCAGTTTACATTCAGCATGTCAACTTAATAGCACCACATTTAACCAAAACATGAAAGAAAGTCTAAAGCACCTTGAAGCTGGTGAGTATAGAGTAACAGTTTAAAAAAATCATTTAACAAAACAGACTGAAGCAAACATTTCCTACAGGACCATTTTGTTGGGTGCCAAACTTTTTTTTTCCCTCACTTTATATTCTTCACATATAAAAGGCATCACAAAATGACATTAAAGAGACAGAAAACATTGATTAAAATAAAGGGGGTATTAATCTCCATATCTATCCCTTCAAGTCCAGCTTTGTCTATTCCAAGTTTGTCTTTTCTTCAGCTTGGCTGAAACCAGCAACTCTAATTACAAAGTTCAACTGCATTTGGGTCTTGCCTATCATGTATTTGCTATTCCTGTATCTTCCCCATTGACAGCCAATAGAAGACATTTTTTTTTTCTAGAAACCTACCTGCAGAATAGTGTTTAATGGCATATTTTATGCTGAATTGTTCAGTCTCACATGTTATGAAGAAGGCTGGAGGCAAAACAAAGTTTTAGATGTGGAAAATCAACTTCAGTTTATACTGAGAGGGAAGGATAAAGAATAATATACATTCTGATTGGTCAGGGGGTAATGCTGTGGAGCAACAGGGGTGTCCAACAAATTGGATAACCCATCTCTATCTTCTTCCTTTTTCTATTAAATTGAATTCTCTGAATTATTCACAAGGATGACTTTAATGGGATATATATATTTGTACATACATATAATCCAGGTATCATCTCTCTATGTCTTCTATTATCTCTTCCTCTCTCTTTCTTTCTCTATCTGTCTATCTATCTGTTTATCTGTTTATCTATCTATCTATCTATCTATCTATCTATCTATCTATCTATCTATCTAATCTATCATTGCCAAACACTGACATTAAATAAGACTCCTGATACATAGCTTGCTTGATATTTTACTTTTTTTGAATGAAAATATACATTTGTAATTAATGTGTCTGCTTTTTACATTTATACATTTTGGGTGTGTTTTCATATATATATATAATGTGTGTATGTATGTATGTATGTGTGTATATACATGTGTGTGTATATACACACATACACACATCTGTAGTACCTGGGACATCACTTCACACATGAGTATCTCCCAGAAAAGCTACCAGAAATTCAAAGTGCTATATAGGTCCATGTTCACATGAAACTCATGAGCCCTGACCAATGTGTTGACTTTCATTAGTGGGATACCATTAATTGAAAGCAAACAGAAGTTAAGAAAAGTAGCAATGCAACGTTCCTATGATCTCCCATAAAAAAACAAAAGAAATGAACAAAAAGACATGTCATCAGTGGTAATCGTGGAAATGCATAGGGATGAACTGTGGCATATACACGGAAGGATCATGTGGGTCCAAGGGACAGTGTGAATGGGCACACACATTGGTAACATCTGTGGCCAGGACACATACATGAAGAGGTACACATGTAGGGAATGATTTCCTCTAAGTCCCAAATAAAATTTCATCTTTTATAGGAAGATTTTTTCCAACCCCTCCCAATTCTAGTGCCTTCCCTCTGTTAATTATTTATTATTTATTCTGTACATAATTTGCTTTGTATATATTTGTATGTGGTCTCTTCCCTAGATAGTAAGGTTTGTGAAGACAGGGACTATCCTTTGACTCTTTTTGTATCCCTACTGCTCAGCACAGAGCCTGGTACATTGTAGGCACTTCATAAATTTTCATTGATTGACTACTGAATGGTTATGCAACTCATATTTTTGGTGCTGCACTTCCACTGATGTCTTTCTGGGACGTCATCACAGTGGTCCCACTGAGCTTGTTCCCCCTGGGCCTTACTTAATTTGGGATCTTCTCTTTGCTGGAAGCTACATTGACATTATTTCCCCTTAGGCAAAGAGTTTATCTCTACTGATCTGCACCTCTTTCTTTCTGCTGAGATCTCATGGTGCCACTAACTATCTAGTGATTATTAGATGAAATTAGTTGATGAAATTAGAAACTTCATTTGAGATGAAGCCCAACCCAATGTCCATTTTGGTTCCAGTCTGCTAGGCACAGTGACTAGAAAGCTTATTTCTGCCTGATAAAGGCAAACTGAGAGCTACTTGTGTAGCAGAATCTAAAATTATGTATACATATAAGCAAATATAAAATAATTGAAGGAGGAAGGGATAATCTCAGGTAGAAAAAAACATTTATTCAGCACTTTATGTACTAACCATTAGGTATATTAAACAAAAGCAGGCGGATAGTTCCTGGTCTCTGGGAGCTTACGTTTTAGTGGAGAAAGGCAACACTCAGGTGGTGATGGAAAAAGAGAAAAGAAAGGTATCCTCAAGGTATTGTGAAAAGACAGCTAAGAAGTGACCTGGGGATATTTAGGAAACTAAAGATACCAAAAAGGCAGACTTGAAGAGGGAATACATTATAGACACTGGGGACAGCTGGTGCAAAAAATACAAAGATGGGAAATAGAATACAACATACAAGGAAAAGTAAATTGGACAATTCGGCTAGAATATTGAATACATGATGGAAAATAATTGCAATAAGCCTGGAAAGGTAGGCTGGAGCCAAATTTAGCTCCCTTTAGGTTAATTTATTTAAATGTCAGACAAGTGATTTGGGGTTTCCTTTCATTACATTTTAGTTTTATGATTTTTCATAGGCAGAGCACTAGCACTAGGATTTTGGGGGTGAATTACTTTTGGGTGCTATATTTCTGCCTTTTGTTTCTTCTTTTTTACTATGAGTTCAGTCTCAGCTTTTCCTCATGCTTCTCCTAATACTTATAGTTGAGTTTAGCTCTACTAAAGTTTATATTAGTATATTTACTAGGTTAATGCCTAGAATAATGGGCAGAGATTTTAGTGATCAATTAATCAATCCCCTGATTTAATAGATTAGGAAACTAACATACAAGAGTCAATGGAAGACCTGGGATGGGCACTTCCTGCCCCTAGGGTCCTAAGCTAGTACAAAGGAGATACTGACTATGCCTTTAACTGCTATTCAGTTTTTTAAAGGGGGATGAGCGGAGTAAAATTCTGTGGGGATTTACATAAATGAGATGATGAAAAGTGAAAGTATGGATGGCAGCTTCAGATAAAGGAGAAATGGTTTCCTATTGGATACCTTTATTGACCTTTTTCTTACCTTTAAAAACTGAATTCTAAGAAAATACATTTTTTTCTTGTTGTAACTTTGTGACATTTGTAGTGATTCTGAGCCTAAATCTGACAACAGTTGTAAAGGACTGAAGACGCTGTTATTGCTGGAATGTGTCCTGGAGGCTTTTTCTGTTGGAGGAGATGACAGTAACTTTCCCCATGCAGATTAAGCTGGTGTTTACAGATTTGCCCTGGGTGTGCATTTTTATCCAGCTGTGATCAAGTAACACTGCCTGATGAGTGCCAGACAGATCTTGGGATGTGGAAGGCTCCCAGGCCCATCACTTTAGAGGAGAGCACAGTTCTAATCCGGCCATGCTAGCAAAGATCATAGATTCCTTATCTTTAACAACATTTAAAAATAGTTATCTTTTACCTAAATTTGTTTTTCCCCCTCAAGTTACAATACTTGAGACAGTTGTGGGAAAGATTAGATTTACATAATAATCTGTTTATTTAGATGTTGATGGGAGATAAACACATTATGTGTGGGAAAATAAATGCCTCAGGTCTCTCTCTCTCTCTCTCTCTCTCTCTCTCTCTCTCTCTCTCTCTCTCTCTCTGTCTCTCTCTCTCTCTCTCTCTCTCTCTCTCTCTCTCTCTCTCTCTCTCTCTCTCTCTCTCTCTCTCTCTCTCTCTCTCTGTCCCCATAGAAATACATATATAATATTTTATTTCATTTATTCTTAGAAAATTCTGAAGTGTCATTTTAACCCAGATATAGCAAGATTTCATAGCTTAAACCAGAGAGAAGGGAAACCATATTTTGGGCTAAATTTAAAGAACTTCATATGTCATGAGCAAAGAAGCCATGACAGTTGATGTTAACCCTTTCAGGAACTGGAACTATAGAGATCAAAACAACAATGACAAATCGTCTTGAGCCACCTTCCTCCTTCTATACTCACACCTCAGCAGCAATCATTTACAAACCTGAAAACAATTCTTTGCATCTCAGGAAGAAATGATAAATAATTTTTATCTAATAAGAAAATCTAGCTTTCTAAACTTTATTTCTTTATTCAGGGATTTATTTATAAACACATTTTATTTATATTTCATTTAAGAAATAGAATAGGAACATATGGAAGACCTTCAAATGACAACTAGGTGGGGACTGCATAGTTGTAAAATCAGGGTTCCTTCAATTTGTATTAGGGAGAAAATAGGCTGAATAAAAACATAGTATGTGAGTGTGAAATATCGCCAACACTGTCTGAAGAATCTAGAGAACTATGTGGAATAATAACTATTAAGCAGGAACTTGGTGTAGCAGCCAACAACAACATATTTGGAATTAAGAAGGGCTATATACCAGGGAACCAAAGAAAAATAAAGACAATCCCTGTTTTCAAGTAACACCCAGTCTGAGGAGAGGCAAGCTGATAGCAACTACATACGAATAAGTTATCCACTGGAAAATTGGAGATAATGAACAAATGAAGGGCACTAGAATTAAGAGGGATCACAAAAGGTTTCCTGCGGAAAGGATTTTAGCTGGGACTTCAAAAAAGTCAGGTGCCCATGGGCAAGTCTCTTGGCATCTACATTGCTCAGGTAACTCCCTCTGATTTATATACTAAGTCATAGATAAGTTATGATTTTTTTATCTAAGTGTTTATAAGCATTTATTTATTTTTTAATGTTTTTTTACAAAAAATTTGAGTTCTAAATTTTCTCCCTTCCTCTCAACTCTTTTCTGCCTACTGAGAAGGTAAGCAATATGCTATCAATTATCCATGCAAAATCAAGGAAAATATATTTCCATATTAGTCATATCTTTCCCCCCAAAAGCAAGAAAAATAAAGTGAGAAGACGATAACTACATTTTACATTCAGAGTTCATCACTTCTTTCTCTGGAGGTGGATAGCATTTTTCATTATGAGTTCTTTGTATTTTTTTTTTTTTTATTTTGGATCATTTTATTGATCAGAGTAGCTAATTTTTTTTACAGGTGATCATTATTACAATATTTCTTTTACTGTGTACAATGATCTCTTAGTTTCTATTCACTTCACTTTGCATCAGTTTATATAAGTATTTCCATGTTTGTTTGTTTGTTTTTCTGAAAACATCTCCATTGTCATTTCTTATAGCACAATAGTATTCCTTCACAATACAATCATATAATAGTATTCCTTCACAATACAATCATATGTGAGCCATTCCTGAATTGATGGGCATCTCCTCAGTTTCTAAGTCTTTGCCACTACAGAAAGAGTTGATATGAACACTTTTTGTACATATAGTCCTTGTCCTTTTACTTTGATCTCCTTGGGGTACTGGCCTCATGATATTGCTAGGTCAAAGTATATGTACGGTTTTATAGTCCTTTTAGAGTTAGCTCCACATTCTTTAGAATAGTTGGACTACTTCACCAAAAATTCTTTACTGAACCTGTTTTCCTTCATCCTTACCAGCATTTATCATTTCTGATGTGTCAGGTGGTACCTTGAAGTTGTTTTAATTTGCATTTCTTTGATCAATAGTAATTTAAAGCATTTTTTCATTTGACTATAGATAGTTTTGATGTCTTCTGAAAACTCCCTGTTTATATCCTTTGATAATTTATCACTTGGGGGAAGGGTTCTTCTTTTTGTGAATTTGACTCAGTTCCCTATAGACTTGAGAAAAGAAGCTTTTGTCAGAGAAACTTGCTGCAAATTTTTTTTGATATTATTTCATTGTCTATGGTACCTATTATCAAAATGACCTTCCCTTGCTTAAGGGTCATCTCTAGTCATCCTGATCTATATCTTGCTACTAGACCCAGATGGCTCTAGAGAAGAAAATGAACCCAGTGGCTTGGCGCAGCCCTCACTCTCTTAAATCCAATTCACTTGCATGTCATGGCATCACCCCCTTGATGCCATGGTCTCTTCGAGAATGAAGAACAAATGATAGCAACAACAGCAAACTCAACAACAGAAGTTTGCCTGATTATCTCTTATAATTATATCTATTTTTCCTCTTGCTTTGTCTGAGATCATGGCTGCCACCCCTGCTATTTGTTTTTATTTGTTTGCCACCTCAGAGGCCTTTATAAAAATTTATTTATTTATTTTTAGTTTTCAATATTCATTTCCACCAGATTTTGAGTTGTAAATTTTCTCCCCATTTCTCCGCTCCCCGACCTCCAAACACCATGCATTCTGATTACCCCTTCCCCCAATCTACCCTCCGTTCCATCATACTCTGCCTTTCCCTTATCCCCATCTTCCCTCTTTTCTTGTAAGGCAAGATAGGTTTGCATACCCCATTAACTTTATTTCTTATATCCCATTTGTATACAAAAACAATTCTCAACATTCGTTCCTAAAATTTTGAGTTCCCACTTCTCTCTCTTTCTCCCTCCCCACCCATCCCCACTGAGAAAGCAAGCAGTTCAATATAGACTATATATGTGTAGTTATGCAAGACTTCCATAATAGTCATGTTGTGAAAGATTAACTATATTTCCCTCCATCCTATCATGCCCCCATTTATTCTATCCTCTCTTTTGACCTTGTCTCTCCCCAAAAGTGTTTACTTCTAATTACTCCCTCTTCCCATTTGCCCTCCCTTCTATCATCCCTGCCCCATACTCCACTTATAAATTTCTTGCCCACTTCCCTGTAGTGTGACAGATTTTCATTCCAAATTGAGTGTGCATGTTATTACCTCCTTTAGCCAAATGTTCTTTCTCAGCTCCCCTCTTTTCCCCCCATTGAAAAAAGCTGTTTCTTGTTCCTTTTATGAGAGATAACTTGCCTCATTCCATTTCTCTCTTTCTCCTCCCAATATATTCCTCTCTCACCCCTTAATTTTACTTTTTTTATATCATCCCTTCCTATTCAACTCACCCTGTGTCCTCTGTCTATATGTATATATGTATATATATATATATATATACATATATATGTATATATATATATATATACACACACACACACACACACACTCCCTCCAACTACCCACATATTGAGAAAAGTCTCAAGAGTTACAAATATTATCTTTCCATGTAGGAATGCAAACAGTTCAACTTTAGTAAGTCCCTTAGGATTTCTCTTTCCTGTTTACCTTTTCATGCTTCTCTTGATTATTGCATTTGAAAGTCAAATTTTCTATTCATCTCTGGTCTTTTCATCAAGAAGCTTGAAAGTCCTCTATTTCATTGAATGGCTATTTTTCCCCCTGGAGTATTATACTCAGTTTTGCTGGGTGGGTGATTCTTGGTTTTAATCCTAGTTCCTTTGACTTCTGGAATATCATATTCCAAGCCCTTCAATTCCTTAATGTAGAAGCTGCTAGATTTTGTGTTATCCTGATTGTATTTCCACAATACTTGAATTGTTTCTTTCTAGCTGCTTGTAATATTTTCTCCTTGACCTGGGAACTCTGGAATTTGTCTAAAATATTCCTGGAAGCTTCTCATTTTGGAATTCTTTCAGGAGGTGATAGATGGATTCTTTCAAAATTTATTTTGCCCCCTGGTTCTAGAATATCAGGGCAGTTTTCCTTGATAATTTCATGAAAGATGATGTTTATGCTCTTTTTTTGTTCCTGGCTTTTAGGTAGTCCCATAATTTTTAAATCATCTCTCCTGGATCTATATTCCAGGTCAGTTGTTTTTCCAATGAGATATTTTACATTATCTTCCATTTTTTCATTCTTTTGGTTTTTGTTTTGTAATTTCTTGGTTTCTTATAAAGTCATTAGCTTCTATCTGCTCCATTCTAAATTTTAAAAAACAATTTTCTTCAGTGAGCTTTTGAACTTCCTTTTCCATTTAACTAATTCTGCTTTTTAAAACATTCTTCTCCTCATTGGCTTTTTGGGCTTCTTTGGCCATTTGGGTTGTTCTATTTTTTAACAGTGTTATTTTCTTCAGCATTTTATTGAGTCTCCTTTAGCAAGCTATTGACTCCATTTTCATGATTTTCTTACATCTCTCCCATTTCTCTTCCCAATTTTTCCTCCACCTCTTTTATTTGATTTTCAAGATCTTTTTTGAGCCCATCCATAGCCTGAGACCATTGCATATTTATTTTGGAGGTTTTCGATGCAGAAGTCTTGACTTTGGTGCCTTCCTTTGATGGTATCCTTTGTTTTTCCTCATCCAAAAGGATGGAGGAAAATACTTGTTCACCAAGAAAGTAACTTTCTATAGTCTTATTTTTTTTTTTCCTCTTTTGGGTATTTTCCCAGCCTGTTACTTGACTTTTAAGTCCTTTGTCAAGTGGAGGGTATACTCTAGGAACCTCTAAGTTCTCAATTCCTCCAAGGTAGCACAATGAAGGGAGAGGAGTTTACTCCTCTCCCGGCCTGCACTCTGGTCTGGGAGCAGCCACAAGTTTTTCTACCCAGGATATGTGAGTAAGGCTCCCTCTCCACAACCCCCTCCAGCTCCACCAGGTCATTGCTCCTCCTCACCCCAGGGCCACCACTCAAGGCTAAGATCCAGATCAGCTGCTTGATTCTCCCAGGGTATTTAGTCTGAGGGCTCCTGAAATGGAAGCTGCTGTCTCCGCTTAAGCCACAGCCCTGGTGCTGAGGCCAGAATCATTCCCTTCTCACCTAGGTGAAAGAGTTTTCTCACTGACCTTTGAAACTGTCTTTGGTGTTTGTGGGTTGAGGAATCTGGGAACCACAGTTGCTGCTGGGATTCCATGCTGAAGCCTGCTCCAGTTCTGTCCCCACTGAGCCATGTGGCCAAGGCTGGGTTGTGCTCCACTTCAAGCCTGGTATGATAGACCATTCCTGTTGGCCTTCCAGGCTGTCTTGGGCTGGAAATCTCTTTCACTCTGTTATTTTGTGGTTCCTGCTGCTCCAGAATTTTGTGCTATTTGTTTTTTTGGTTCAGCTAAAGCATAACAGAGTCTGTTCCATCTTGTCTCTTGTAAACAATATTTTATTGAATTCTGCTTGCTAATTCATTCTGCTATCCACTTCTGTTTTATGGGTAAACTCATTCCATTCACATTCACAGCTATGATACTAACTATGAATTTCCCTCCTTGCTATTTTCTTCTTTCTGTTCTTCTCTTTCTTTTTATCTTGTCCCCCTTTGAAAGTCTGTTTTGCTTCTGACAAATATTTCCCTTAATCTGTCCTTTTTATTATCTTCCCAATTTCTCATCTTCTTCTTCTTCTCCTGTTAATTTGTTGGGTAAAATAGATTTTTATTCCCAACTGAGTATGTTTGTGTGTGTGTGTGTGTGTTTGCATCTGTGTGTTCTTCCTCTTTGAACCAGTTCTGATGATACTGAAGCATTGCCCACTTTCACCTTCCCCCTCCACTGTAAAAGTTCTTCCTTGCATGTCTCTTCTATGTGAGAAAAATTTCCCCAAAGTGCTCTCCCTTTCTCCTTTTTACAATGCATCCCTCTTTCCCCTTTATTTTTTTAATCATTCAAATATAATTGATCCACAACCATTCCCTCTATGTAGGCTGCTTCTAACTGCCTGAATAATGACAAAGTTCTTAGGAATTACATGAATTATCTTCTCATACATGAATGTAAATAGTTTAACTTTATTTAGTCTCAGAATTTCTCTTTCATGTTTAACTTTTTATGCTTCTCTTTAGTCTTGTGTTTAAATGTTATATTCCAATACATCTACTGCATTAATGTGGAAGCTGCTAAATCTTCTGTGATCTTGACTGTGGCTCAAAAACATCTGAACTTTTTCTCACTGCTTACAAGAGTTTCTCCTTCACCTGGGAACTCTGGGATTTGAGTATAATATTCCTGGTTTGTTTTGGGATCTTTTTCAGGAGGTGATCATTCGATTTCTATTTTGCCATCAGGTTGAAGCTATCAGGGTACATTTTTCTTGAAATATGATATCTAACCTTTTTTTATGACTTTTAGACAGTTCAATAATTCTTACATTATTTCTCCTTGATCTTTTCTCCAGGTCAGTTGCTTTTCCAACAAAATAACTCATTTTGTCTTCTTTTTTAATTCTTGAACTGTTTTTATTGTTTATTGATGTTTCATGGAGTCATTAGCTCCCACTTAAACAATTCTAATTTTTAAAGAATTATTTTCTTCAGTGAGCTTTTATGCCTCTTTTTTAATTTAGCCAGTTTTGCTTTATAAGGAGCTCTTTTCTTTAATGAATTTTTGGATCTCTTTTACCATTAAGTCAAATTTTTTTCTTAAGGTGTTGTTTTCTTCAGCATTTTCTGTGCCTCTTTTACCAAACCGTTAGTTCTCTTTTAACAATTTTCTTCCATTATTCTCATTTTTTTAAAGTTTTTCCTTTCTCTCTCTCTCTCTCTCTCTCTCTCTCTCTCTCTCTCTCTCTCTCTCTCTCTCTCTCTCTTCTGTCTGTCCCTCTCTGTCTCTTCCCCCCCTTCTAGGAATTCTTATTGGTATTTTATCCAATTAGCATTTTTTCATTGAGATTTTGTCTACAATTGTTCTAGGGAAGTTAGGTAGCACAATGGATAGAGTGCCAGGCTTGAAATCAGGAATATTTATCTTCCTGAGTTCAAATCTTGTCTTTGACACTTACTAACTATATGGCTGTTGTCAAATCACTTAGCTCTGTTTGTCTCAATTTCCTCATCTGTAAAATGAGCTGAAGAAGGAAATGGCAAACCACTCCAGTATCTTGACCAAAAAAACCCCAAATGCAATCATGAAGAGTCAGATATGACTAAAATGACTGAAGAACAACAATGTTGTGGTTTTGACTTTCTTGTCTTCTTCTGAGCTTGCATCTGGGTTTTACCTGCCACTGTAGCAGCTTTTTATGGTCAAATTCTTTTTTTGTTGTTGATTTGGCTCATTTTTCCAGTCTCTTTCTTGATCTGACTATTATGTTAAAGTTGGACTCTGATCATGGAAAACTAGAGAGATACTTTCTCAAGATTCAGGCTTATCTTCCTGCTTCCAAGGTGGCGTGATCCAGGGACAAGTGTGGTCACTGTCCTCCTGGTGTCTGCTCTGGTTTTTACCCCAGAAAGGGCCCCTGCTTCCCTGCAGCTGCAAACACTAGTGTTCCTCTTGTCCCTGGAATTGTGACCAGCACCCCAACTCCCTTGTGACTAACCATAAGCACTCTTCTCCACCCTGGAACTGTGACCTCAAAACATATACAGCAACAGAATTGCCAATCAGCACCAGCTGCACTGGGTCCTTGTAAAGGGTTCTCTGTAATCTCTTTCTTACAAATTGTCTGACCCCTTCACTGTCTCTGGTCTCAAAGCTTCTGAAGTTGTTGCTCTGAAGACCACCTACAAGATCTGTCACTGCTGCTGCCTCTGTGTGGGCTCTAAATGTGGCTCTCACCCTGATATCACAGATGTTTCCTGCTACCTCCTAAGTTATCTTTGTCTGAAAAAAATTGTCTAACTCTGACCTTTAGTTAGCTCTGTTGTTCAAAAATTCAATTTGAGACATTATTTTAAGTTTGTTGGGAAATGTTGGGAGAGTTTGGCTGGGTTGCTGCTTCTAAATTGCCATATTGTCTTGACTTTAATAAATTATGACTTTAATCAGCTAAAAAGGTTTGCTATCAGGATGTTACATATATATCAGGACAGTATCAAATGATCATAGATTTAGAGTTGGAAGTAATCTCAGAGGCCATCTAGTCCAATTTCCTTATTTTATAGATAATGAAATCAAGCCCCATTTAGATTAATGACTTGTCTAAATTCACACAGAGAGCAGGCTTAAGAGTTCTCTTATTCTGGAGATAATACTCTTCTATTGTAATTTTTCTCCATTTCCCCAAGATGACTAAATTCCCAACCCTTCCTATCAGCAATTACAAATGAATTTAAAATAGTGACAGCTCTACCTGTGACATTAAAATGGAGAGGAAGGGGGAAATGACAAAATTTCAAAGTTTCTGAAATTTAATATCCAAACTTGAATTCTGGAGGACCTTTCCTATAAAATGGTACTAACTATTTAAATTACTACCATTCTTCATATATACACACAATTAAATGGTAAATTCTGTTGAACAATTTGTTATCGACTGAAATTCAAAAGACTTTTTATTCCAAAACATTTATTCTAGTCTGTTTCCAATGTCTTTGAATAGATTCTTTAATTGCCTCAAAATACTGGATCTTGTTCAGCTGCTCTTCCTGTCCTTTTTTTTCGTGTCCATTCTAATTCCTTATACAGCACTTATGGAACCGTTATGGTTATATCTAACTGTGGTGGCTCTACTGTAAGTAATGGAAAAGAAGGAATCTTGAAAGATAGAGTTTTTTGTTTGTTTGTCATTTGACCTTGTTGTTTCATCCCTGAAACCTCTTTAGATGATTTAGTTTAGGCTTAGTTTTACCTGGATTTCTGACCAACCTTTCCATAAACTTGCTTGAGTCCCTTACTTTTCAGTCTTTTGTTGTCTTCTTTCATATGATTTCACCAATTCGCTGACTATTCCCCATGTACAGAATGCATTTCTTCCTCACGTCTACCTCTTAGAAACTTTAATTTTCTTTAAGGAAGTTTGATTGCCATTTCCTCTATGAACCATTCCCTGATTCTCCTCAATACTAATGCCCTCTCCCCTAAAACTTCCTTGAATACATTTTTCAATACATACTTATATTTGTATATCTTATCTAACTTAATATAATGTAAGTTCTTTGAGGGTAGAGATTATTCCACTTTTGCTTTTCTGAAGTGTCTAGAACAGTGTCTGGAACATAATAAACATTTAATAAATGTTTACATTGGTTGGTAAAATTTGTTATTCCTTTGTTTTCCATATTTTTCTGCTTACCAGAAAGTTCAAATAGTTGCTGTGTGACATAATTTCTAGTTCTTTTTGTCTCCTCAGTTTCAGTTTATTTAATCTTGTTAGACTCCCTTTGAAAATAGTGATAGTCTATGCCTTTTCCATTCTTTTATTAGTTTCTCATTTTTTTCTTTACTAAAATAGCTTATTTAGAAATGTCCAGTCAGAACTGACTCAATTGTACAACCCAGAACTTTAAGCTTTTCTTCTCAATTTGTAATATCTTTTGACCTTACAAGACTGACTTAGTACAGACAACTGGCTTGGAAACGATTCTCATATTAGTAACCAAGTTCTTCACATCCCTTAAAATATGATCAGTTTCATTTGTTGTGATGTTTTTAGGGGCTTGACATGTTGGTCAGTCAGCAAACATTTATTAAGTATCTACCCTGTGCCAGACATTGTGCTAAATTCTGGGAATGTAAAGAAAGATAAAGGATGACCCCTGTCCTAAAGGATCTCATGATCTAATGCAGGAGATAACAAGAAAACAAATATGTACAAAGAAGCTAGACATAGGGTAAATAGGACATAATTAAAAGAGAAAAGGAACTAGAATTAATAAGGACTGGGAAAGACTTCCCGTTGTAGGTGGGACTTCACAATACTTTCTTGACTTTTTTCTTCCCAAAGAATACATTCAATAAAAGTGTGAGGCTTCTATGTGGTCTTTAAGTTTCTGTCATCTCTTATTTCCTACCTTATTTCCTAACATATTTTTACAATATGTTTTTTGCCCTCCTCCTAAATGTCCATCTTTATATTGATGTCACCTAGTACAAGAACTCATGTTGAAGGTCATACATATCAAGTTTTTCCACGTGATTTCTTCACCTCCTTACCCTTTGCAACAGATAGTGGGACAATTACATTTTTTGGTGATATTATTCCAAATGGTTATTTTGTGTAGTATAGTACAAGATGACCAAAAGCCCCATACAATGATGTTTTATTGGATGCATAAGAAAATTAATCCTGTTGATTTTTTCTCTCTCTAAAGACAACCTATAATCCATCCTTTTGAGTAACTGTCATTCCTTTTGTCTTCCAGTTTCATTTATACTAAGAATGTCAAAGTTAACATGATTCAGTTCCTGTAATAGTGAGAACTTTTGTTGGCCAAGAGACAAGAAAGGATCTCACATTTGGGGTAGTAATAGTTAATTTAATATTTACAGGTATTTTAAAACTAATTCTTAACATTCCCAATTCTTTCACTTTTCTGTGACTATAGAATTAGAAGAAAACTATGCAGGACTGAGGGATAGTTTGCGTTTTTCCTCATTTCATAGGTTTCCATTACCATAAAACTAATCATTGTGTTGCCAGTCTGCATGGAGGTTATAAAACCTATTTAAGATAAAGGCTATATAAATCTATTTAAAACCCATTCATTGATGATTATAAAATGCTGAAAAAAATGGTTTGGGAAGAATCAAGGTCTCTTAAAAATGTGGTCAGATTATAAAATGTAGATGTCAGATAAATAGGAGGGAAGAAGAACCATGTGACAGACAGTGTTCTTCCATTGGGTCAAAGGGCAAATCATTGTCACAGGGCAGAGAACAAGTAGGGGGCCTCTAAGCCAAGGAAGTCTTGGTCTTGAAGAAATTAAGAAGTTTATCTATAGGATAAGGATAAAGATTGAGCACTGAATACTCACCAAGTAATAAAGAAGGGCTAAGGAGATAATTAGGGCCTTTATCCTGAAGAACAGTTGAAAATAGGCTGAATCCCATGAAAAGAGATTGATGTACCCCTTGAGTGAGAGAAAAACAAAGCTAAGCCAAGCTATAGAAAAGCACATATTTAAATAAGGATGCAAATAACAGTAAAGCTAAATCATGAAGAGTACTAGGTTTGTACTTGGACATTTATTCTGTTTTATTCTAATTGTAGAATTAAACTGCAGAGAAAGAAAGAGAGATCAGAGCCAGGTACCTTACTCAGTTAGGAGAAAAAAAATCATTATTTTTTCTTTAAATAACAAGTTCCTTCTTTTGACTTTTTCTGCCTTTGTCCTATCTATCCTCTCATTTCTTAACCCACCCAATTCTGGGGATGATAAAGGTTATCAAGAGTTCAGTAGCTGCCAAATGATCTGTCACCATGGCTTTTCAGGAGAAAAAAGAAGACATAAGATAATCATGATTAACAATCATGGAAGCTTATGGCTTTGAAAATTAGCATTCTGAAAGTTATTAATGATGTGCTTAGCTGTTCATTTTGTGGATGTTGCTATCTGGACAGCCATGTGTTTGAATGGTTTTCTGATAATCTACTCAAAATTTCCTGATACTGATTTTGCAACAGCTCTTAGGCAACTATGACCATCAAGATTACAATCCAATTCTCTTTTGTGCCACATCTCTATGAAGCAAGTGGTTTTTCTCTGTTATATTAAAAAAAAAAAACACTTTTTCATAGTTTCAGTAATAATGTGAGCTTGAATCTTTCATGGAAAATTCTTCCTTAAGAAAGAGAATACGGTTCCCCGTGTCTCAGGCATGAGAACCCTTTTTTAATTATAAGGAATGCTGTTTTTGTGGAATGTGGGTTTTTGCATGGTAATAGGAATGCTTTTGGGGGAGAGGAAGGGTTAAGTCTCCTCATTTCCTCTACCAATACAGACCAATGATGTGGGGCTTTGGAGAACTGTCTGGGGATTCTGGGGTTAAGCATTTTCCCAGGTCATAGACAATATATGTCTTGGGTGGGACTCAAATGCTGGTCTTTCTGACTCCAAGGTCAGAAGCTTCTCCTTTTGGTAAACTAAGGATAACATCTATTATGTGAGAAAATCAGTAATTGAGCATGGATTCCAACTATCTCCTCTTAGTGTATTATGGCCTGCAGTTATGAAGCCACTGGGCTAGAGGGTTTTTATGGATTGAGGTCTTTAATTCTGTTAGCATACATCCATTAAAACACAATATTAAAGAGTAACGTGACCTGATGATAGAGCATTTTCTAAAATAGCTCCATTGTTTCCATAGTGGAATGTTCATTATGTTTACTTTGGAAAGACAAGAATATATTTCTATGTGTGTATCTATATGTGTCTATATGTAGACACATATACATATATTCACATTCATATACACATAGTACATATATGCATAGTCTCAGCACTGCCTTTTTCTATAAAGTCTCACTATACATAATATATACTTACACACACATTATATATGTAATCTCAGCACCACCTTTAGTCTATATATAGTTTCTCTAATGCACACATACAGACACACACATACATAAATTTCAGCATTGCCTTTACTCTCTATATAAAGTCTCTCTGTCTATCTATGTATCAAATCTGCCTTTAGACTGTGTATAAAGTATGTGTATGTGTACACACACATACACACACACACACACACACACATATATATATAAATATATATATATATATGTGTGTGTGCCAGCTTATGATTTATTTTTATTTTTATTTTATTGGCCTCCTCTTTTAGCAAGTATACAGGCAGTAAAATAAATCAGGTCAACATATTTTATTACCTTCCCAGGAATCACTCTTACTCTGAGTGAGTGACTATTTGCCACTTTAAAATGTAATAAAAACCTTCAACTAGCTATTTTTAAATTAAAACGCAGTCATGACCTTTGCTTGGGCATTTTCTCTTCTGTGAAGCCACAAGCACACACGCACACACATTCACACAAACCCACACTGACACCCTTCTTTTAATAAAAACATGGAGATTATTGCTGAAGTAATTTTCAAGTAAGAAATAGAGACTCCTAGGAGACTAGAAACTAAATTGCTGTCTATTAAAATGAGTTTATCAAGCTTCCTCGTCTGTAAAATGAAGTGGTTGAAACAGATGACCTTTAAGGTCCCTTCCAGCTATAAATCAGTGATCCTATTATGCTTGCCAACTTTTAGCTAGTTTATGTACCATTTAGGTATCTTGATACCCATTTAGTAGGGAAGGACACCTCCTTCACAGAGGAAAAAGCACATTCTGCAAATAGTGATGCCTTAAATCGGAATTCGGAGTTTCCTAGATTAACAGATCAAATGTTAATAAGCTTAAAACTCTATCTGATACACAGCCACCAAATGGCATTGTGTGTCTACTGTTTTAGTGTTGGAAAGATCTGTTTCATTCTTGCCTCAAAAGACAATATTTCCTGAGGATTGCGTAAATCATGATACAAGTGAACTTTATATTGGATTGAGGTGAGGCCTTTTAAATAGAAAATCAGTAGAATGGAAATAGTGGGAGTAAAATGATAATGGGGAGGAGGGGAAGGAAAAGATGGGAGATAAGTGGTTTTCTGTTTCTTCCATTGTTTCTGCTAGGAAAAGAGAATGAACATTCCATTTCTTCTGGAAACAGAATCTATTGGTAGATAGTTTGGTATCTATTGGAATGATTCCATGGCCTGCTGCAGCTAACATATGTGGAATGGTCACTGGTCATTGAAAAAGGGAGTTCAAATGAGTTGACTAAAGGGTATCAAGAAATTAGTCAAGAGAATTTATATTTATGATAACGAAGGTGACAACAGGTCAGTCAGTAATGGATCCCCAGAATGGATAGGAATCCAGAGATCTGCCCTGATTATTGATAAGAAGGCTGTAATATGTCTTAATTGTAGATAAGAGACCAGGGATCTGTCTTGAATACACACAGGAGTCCAGGATTGTATCCAGACTATTCACAGGTTACCTTAGAATTAGTAGCCCCTAAAGCATTGTGGAACTGACTAGGATGTAGTTAAGAGGATGTGCTAAGGGTCAGGAGAATCAAATTGTTGGGGGAGGTGGGATGGAGGGGAATGAAATGGGATTAATATAAAAGGACCTAGAGAATTTAAGACTATTGCCATATTCCTTTAGGAATTTTGATCAACTTTTGTCTGTTTGCTCATGGAAATGAGCAATTCTGCATGAAAGACTGAAAGGGAGTGATGGTACATAATGCAAATAACTTTTGAAAATATTTAAGGTCGGCAACAATTTGATTAGAAAATTCTACATATTCTGATGAAAAGCAAATCAAAAGAAACAGATAGGGGAACAGTACTGCTTGACTATTACAAAAATCATTAATATCTTGTCAGGGTCCTGAACGAAGTGAAGACAGCTTCCCCACTCCCCCAGCTGATTGTTTACTTTTAATCAGATTATTTTTCTGGGATGGTTCAATCAGTGTCAACCCAATTTTGAAAGGATTAAAGGAAGATCTTCAGCATATTGAGTGGACTCCCCTCCCTACTGAGGATTTATGGAAGGAAATGGATGATTCACTTAGGATGGAAGGGCATGGATGGATTCTGAGATCTTTAGCACTGGAAAAAGTACCTATATTGGTGAGATCATCAATGTATCAAAGTATCCTTTGCCTTTGTTGTATTTTTTTTAAATCATAAGAGCTATTTCTGGAGCCCTTCCCAGCCATGATCTTATCTGACCATCACAACAACCATATAAGTTAAGTGCTAGAGACATTATCACCTATATTTTATTTTAAAAAGACACTGAGGTTCCATGAGATTAAATTCAATTGAATACAGTCACACTGAAGCTAACTTCAGTAAGATTTGAGCCCACATCTTGATTAGCTCCAAGATTAGAGCTCTTTTCATTGTACTATAACAGGTATAATTTTCTTGATGACACTTTATCATTAAAAACAAAACAAAAGAAAGCTGAATTCTGAGCTATGTTTGTGTTGTGATCAACAAATGGTCCATAAGTAGTTCTACTTTAGGCTGAACTAATATTCCTTTGCCATTTCTTTAAATGCTTTGTAAGAATTCCATAAAAAAAGGACTTTGGAGACCATTGGTCAAACATGGGGAATAACTATGAGCCAGTGGTAAAAGATCACTGTCTAATAGTATAGCTCATCCAGATACTCTCAATGCTACAAAAAGGGGAAAATAAAACCTTAAAAGAAACTTTAAAAATAATATATTCTTTTTTACTTTCTTTTTTTTTAATTTCACGGCATGGTAGGCTGGGCCTTAAATAAAAATGACATAAAATGGTTAGTACAGCTGGTTAGGAAATGTGTTTAAAGCTTAGAATCACATATCATTGTTTATACAGATGACTGTTTGGGATAGACTTCAATAGACTCTGACTTTATGACAGAGGAGACAGCTTTGGCAACACTGAAGGGTGATCAGCAATGTCGATTCATATTTTCCAACTGAGATCAATATGGGCTTTAATCCATTAATGCAAACTTAAATATCACCAGATAGGAAGAAAGATGACAGTGGGAATGGGAGAAAGAGAAGTATGGAGTAGTAAGATTTAAGAGATTTGTTTCATATTTCAATCCCTTTTAGTACTCTACGGGAAAGCAGCCTGATTCTACATTTCAATTAGTTTACCCTAGGTATTAAATGAAAAATATGTCCTTTGTTTTGCTCGTGTAAATGGTTTTTGTTCACCCATTGCAAGTCTCTGTTTGAAGAACTGGATTTTATAAAATGTTTGGAAGCATCTTTATAATAAATCTTTTTGAAATGTCAGGCAACAACTTTGTTTTGGAATGGATTATAATCACTCCAGTAAATCAGATGCCAATTTGGGTATCCAGATATTAAAAAGGAAACCAGGCTAACAATCACAAAACAGCACCCAACAGTTTTGAACTAAAAATAAAGGTAATTGAAATATCTGAAAAAATATAAACGAGAAAGGAGAGTGTCCTCTAGTTTAAAAATAATGTTCAGAATGCCCTTATTAGTGACAATAAATTTAGGACTGGTTGGTGTGTAGTGGATATCTTACCTTTCTGTTAGGAAATCCTGGATTCACTCCATCTCTGCTAAGCACATGTTGGCACCTCCTGCATCACATGACCCCGGATTAATCTTTTGATTTATCATTGCCTATGAACACTCTGAGAATGTAAATTACAGAAATGCCTATGTTCTTTGCATTTAAAAAAACCTTGCTTACCAATAATATCACCAGTTTATCTCTAGGGGCAACACCCTACCCATTCCCTCTCCTTGATCTCCCCCTAAAGAAACCTCTCTCTTCTCTGACCAAAGAATTTCATTGAAAGGGTGTAAGGCATGTCTCCATGTATTTCATGAATTTACTTATTATTATTACGTATTAGGCATAGCCTTAGAAGAAGTGTTGATTGCCATTTATTGTCATTAATTTGTTAATTCATTCATTCATTTACACATTAGTAAATGGTACCTACCATGTGCCAGCCTTAGACAGCTTACTATGTACCAGGTACTACTCTTCGTACTAAGGACATAAGCAAACCATGTCTGTCTTTAAGTATCTTACATTCTATTGGGAAGGGATGGGTAGGGTGGAGGATAGACCAACAGGACCATAGATTGGGAAGTACAAACTCTATGGAAAGTAATTAGGGGACTACAGGGGTCACACTGACTGGGAGTTGGGGCACATGGAGGAGTTTGCCCTAAAACCAAGACTTGAAGGAACAAAGAGGTTCTAATAATGACTAGTATTTATGCTGCAGCTGCTATGTATCAGGTACTTTACAAGAAATAACTCATGTGATTAGGTGCTATATTTATTTCCATTTTATACAGCAGGAAACTGGTGTTAAATGACTTGTGCAGGATCACACAACAAAGCAGTGTCTCAGGTTAGATTTG
The DNA here is from genome assembly GCF_028372415.1 of Notamacropus eugenii. Lineage (NCBI taxonomy): Eukaryota > Metazoa > Chordata > Mammalia > Diprotodontia > Macropodidae > Notamacropus > Notamacropus eugenii. Next base: position 336,635,968 of record NC_092877.1, read on the forward strand.
AACTCAGGTCTTCCTGTGTTTTATATATTTATAAAACTTTGTAATAAACTATATAAAAATTTATAGACTGCACTGCCTCATTGATTCTATGATGTGAAGGTGAAGAAAACCTGAGGAAATCTTATGACTATTTTTTTTACTTTCTTTCCTTTTCCTTTCTTTTTTCTTAAATCTTACCCATCTTTTTCTTTGGGCAGCTAGGTGGCAGTGGAGTCAGAAAGTTCATGTCTGGTCTCAGACACTTGCCAGCTATATGACCCTGAGCAAGTCACTTAACCATGTTTGCCTCAGTTTCTTCATATGTAAAATGAACTAGAGAGGAAAATGGGAAGCCACTCCAGTATCTTTGCCAAGGAAACCCCCAGTGAGATCACAAAGAGCCAGACATGACTGAACAAGAACCTCAATCTTTTTTTTTTTCTTCCAGAAATACTTTTCAAAGCATTGAAATTGATGTATTGTGGTCATCAGGTCTCTACTTTATTAACTTCATGTTGATGGAAAGCATAGTACCCATAGAAGGGGCTCATTTTATTGCTGGACAGTTCTATTCATTAGAAAATTCTTCCTTATGGTGCTCTGACACTTGTTTCCTTGTTATTTATACCCACAGATTGTAGCTCTGCTCTCTGGAGGAACACAAAGTCTGTCATCTTTTCTACAAGTCCGGAGCAATGGAAAAGAGCACCCAGACTGGGAGGGAAGAGACCTCACTTGTAGTCCTCACTCTTAGGCAAAATAACAATGTCACCTTGAACAAGGTCACTGCATTTTTCTGAGATTCAATTTCCTGATCTTTTAAATGGATGGAATTAAGCTAGATGATCTCTTAACAGCTTTGCATCTGTAACATTCTAGGATACTAAAGATACTTATACTGAAGTATGTTCCTATACATTATACAGATGAGATAGGGCTGATCTTGGGAATGTCTAAGATCTAAAGTAAAGGAGGTCAGTTAGCCAACTAGTATTAGTAGGTACTATACTAAGCATTGGGGAAAGTACAAAAAAATAAATAAATAAAACCAGCAAAAGAAAACAAACCTAAACAAAAACAGTCCTTAACCTCAAAGAATTTACATCTTGATAGGGGAGATCATATGTACAGAAGTAGGTAGTTATAAGACACTGAGTAGATGGAAGACAATCTTACAAGGGTTGCTAGTAGCTGGGAGGATCAAGAAAGACATCTTGAGGAAGGTGGCATTTAATCTGAAAATCAGGAATTCTAATGAGATGGAGATGAGGGGGGGAGACTATTTCAGTCATGGAAGCTAACCAGTGAAAATGTGAAGTCATAAGAGAGAGTATATGAGTACAGTAAGTAGAAAATTCTAACTGGATATCTTTCTTGGCTAAACTATGTACAATTAATCCCTCTACTTTGTTATCTCCCATTCTCTTCTTAACTCTTGGCAATCTGGCTTCTGAAATCATCATTGAACTAATATTGTTCTCTCCAAAGTTGCTGGACTGCACCATTGCCAAACCCAATGGCCTTTTCTCAGTCCTCATTGTTCTTGACTTCCCCATAGCCTTTGACACTACTAATGACTTCCTTCTTCTTAATACTCTACCTTCTAAAATTTCATGACCCTAATTTCTCCTGCTTCTCTACTTAGCCTTCTCATGACTCTTTCTCAGTTGCTTTTGTTAGATTTTTATCCAAATCATGCCCACTAAGCACAGGTCTCTAAGGCTCTGTCCTAGACACTTTTCTCCCTCTATACCATTTCTCTTGATGATTCTATCAACTATTATAGATTCAGTTATGATTTTTAGGCTATTAATTCTCAGATCCACTTATTTAGCCCAATCATATGATTCTAAGAACTATTTTTACATCTTGAACTGCAGATATCTTAAACCCAACTAGTATAAATTGAAACTGATGATCTCCCACTCCCCCAAGTCCTCCCCTCTTTCTAGCTTTTTTTCATTACTATTGAGGACACCACTATCTTCCTTGTTATTCAGACTCACAAAACTGTGTTTCAGTTTTTATTCCTTGCCCCTGCCAATATCCAACCTGTTGCCAACTATCACCAATTCTACCTTTCTTACACCTCTCACATATGTTTTCTTCTCTGTTCTGACATTTCTTCCATTTTGGTGTAGGGCCTCATCCCTTCACACTTAGACTATTGACATAGTCTGTTGATTGGTCTTCCTGCCTCATCTTTCCCCACTCTAGTCCATTACCCACTCAGCTGTCAAACTGATCTATCTAAAATACAAATCTCTTCATGTCTATCCCACCCCATGGTAACCCAGCCCATCCCTCATTCAATAAACTCAAGTGGCTGCCTATTACTTCCAGGATCAAAAATATAAAATCCTCTTCTTGACACTCAAAGCCCTTCACATTGCCCTAGTTCGTTGCTTACATCTCTGTTTCAAATCTTTCTTGGGTATGTCTCTCAGACAAAATTGTTGGTCATTGACTTCTTAACCCTTACCTAACTTCACCTGGGATCCAGTAAGAAGAAGGCATCAAAGAATCTGCAGAGCTAAGGATGTCTAGGATAGATAATAGATATGCAACTCTGTTTCTTTGTTACTCCTTCATTCTACTCAGTAGCTCTCACTTCCACTTGATATCTCTTTACTAAAAAGAAGCATGGCCAATAAACCATCTGAATTTCTCCATTGGCTTATTTATGGAGTTCTGTAAAGAAGAATTTAGTATGCTATCTAGAACATAGCAGGAGTTCAATTAATTTTTTATTGAATGAATGAATGAATGATGCATTAGATTTAATGACAGAACACCTAGATTTGGATTTTGACTATGAAACTTTGAGAAAATCACTTTATTTCTCTGACCCAGGATTTCTTCTCCTATAAAACGAGGGGATTGAATTAGATGATCTTTATAATTCCTTCTAGCTCTAGAGTTACAATCCCACAAACCTATGAAACAAGTTCTGAGTTTAATTTTAGAAAAATAATTTTAGAAAAAAGTAGATTTAATTCTTGTGAACTGATTGATTGACACTTACATTCTCCTAGTCAAACAAATATATCAATAACCTGCTACACTGGGAATTGATTTTTTAAAAAAATAGTTACCTATTTTATTATTCTTCTTTCTCCTACACTGGCCTCTCCTGTAAAAAGATAAAACCACCCATTTCCTTTAGTTAGAACAAGAGATGACAATTTAGTTTTTTTTTCTAAAATCCAAATTTGTTACTCTAATTTTCTGTCATTTCATGATATTGCCTGCTTAATTTTTGTTATCCTTATCTTGATTCTGAGTTCTGCTTTCTTGGGAGCAGCTGGCTTCTATTAATTCTCTTTTGCCCATTATCACCATGCCTGTAATCAAGGTCACCCATTTCCCTGTGCCCATTTGGGTGCCCTCTAATTTACATTTGTGTCATGGTTAATTATCATTTTAAAACTGATTGATTTTTATGATCACCATTAATTTAGCTAATGGAAATACTCTAAAAATTTCAAGAAGCCAGCGTCTCTTGCATGATTGAAATTGTCCCTTTGGAAGGAGCTGAAATAAGCTGCTTCTACAGAATGAATAATTTTAAAATATTATTTCGATGTCTATGCCAACTCACCTAAAATACATATTTAGTGGGACGTGGGGAAAAATCTCCTGAAGGTTGAAATATCCCCAGTTTACAGGATTACAGATGTGATTTCTATAAAGTCCCTATTATATATTTTATCCAAATATATTATTTAAATATCCTGGCATAAATGAAAACAAATCATTTTTATACGGGACTAATATTTTCCAAATAAATCACATTTTACCATGGTTCTATTGTTTGACTGAAAGCATTAAAAATGATTCACACAATTACAGTGAGGAAGGAGGATTTGCGGGTAAAGTTGTACTTAAAATATCAGACTAGGTAGGCAAAAAAAAAAAGTTTCCTTTTTAGATGCACAGAAATGGGATGAGTGGTCTGTTAAAGGAATAGGAAGCTAGAAAAGGCTACATGCCATGCACTCTTTGGTGGGAGAGGATGCTCTATCAGATCAGTAGAGACAAAGGCAGAATGAGTTTTCTCCCACTGAGCATTCCAACCACTCATTAGAAGACAAAGCCCAGCGTCATTGCTATGGGGACCCATGTTCAATTACAAGTATATCAGCGCCATCTCTGCTTCTTAATTCCTGTAGCACAATCCTTGTGAAAGGAGATTGCCTGGGAAAAAAAATTAATGTGCTTACTGACTTTGTAATAGTAAACAGATTAACAGACTTTCAAAATGAATCCGGATGGCCTCAGGTAACAGACATGTCTGATGCTATTACTTTATTTTCTTTTCTGACTTGTTTGTTTATATTTCATGCCAGAAATTTGGCTGGAAAACCTTCCTAAACATAGAACCTCAGGCTGTTTTGTTGTTGTTTTTTTTTTTTTTTTGATTTTACAACCTACTCAGGATTGATACTAATGAGATGAGTAGAAGAGAGAACTTCCTAGAGATACTCACACAATTTGCATTTACCTTAAGATAGTGAAATGTAAACAAAGACCATACTTCAAGTTTGGGTTACTTTGCTTACATAGTTAGGTGCAGAACATTCAGAGAACCACTCAGATTGCAACTTCAGATTGACTCAATAGGCTGGCCCACCATCCTTCTTTGTGAGTTCATGGGAGACTCTGAAATCTAAGCTGTCCTGGTTTCATCTTTGTGCAGACAGAGCTCAGATGTTTAGCTCAAACAAAAAGGGCAAGGAAAATGATCCATATCTTCATACATTTATAAAATTAAGACTGGAAGGAATCTCTGAGATTGTCTAGTTCAATCTCTTCATTTTAAAAGTAAGTAAACTGAGTGAGCACAGAATTATAAAGTGACTCACCTGATAGAATTTAAGATCTTTGAAGGCTTTTGTCTTTGGATCCACAATATCTAGTTTAATAAATGTTTATTTAATTGAATTGTCCAAAGTTGCATGATGGTGTAAATAATTCTGTGATTAACGAAGATCCAGTGCCCAAGCTGAAAAAACGGTTTACATCATGTAAGGGACATTCAAATAATACCAAAAATCACCCTTACCGGCCTTTCACCATGCCTTAAAAGCTTACATTAATTTAATAAAAGTTTGTCCAATATCTATCTTGTACAAGATAGGACACCAGAGAGTGAGGACATAATGGCCTCTATCCTCCACAAGCTTACTGAGGAGACATGACTATTTGATCCCTATCCTACAGGGTTCTTGTAAGGAAAACACTTTGCCAAACTTAGAGCATCATATAAATGGGAGAGATGGAAAAGATGATAAAGATGGTAATATAAACAAATTAATCACTCTTCTTTTTAAAGCACAGATTTTTCCAGAGGACTTTGTAATGTTATAGTACACATTAGAACACTGGATTCAGAAGCAAGAAGAACTAGATTCACATGTTGTCTCTCATAGAAATTGTATGTGTGGCTCCAGACAAGTCACTTTTACTTCTTACCCTTAGACAACTCTCTAATACTATAAATTTCAGGACTGGTGTACTGGCAAAGGTTATTTCATCAATAGGACCTCCTGGTCCTGCCCAATTTCTCCCTGTCTTCTTTAAAAACAAAAAGAAAAAAGGAACCCACCTTTGTTCAACATATGTTTGTTTTGCATACAACCTTAAAAAATAAATAAGCAAAACCTAAAGTCTCTTTTTCCAAAGTGACTTAAAAGATGCTTGGCATGTGTTGAACTATTTCTTCCACTTAGAAATCCCCTCTAATGGAGGTTCTTTGTTGTCTTACTCCCTCTACTATTCTGAAAAGTAGAGGGAGTAAGACAACAAAGAGAAGAAAGGATGAAAAGACTGAATTACACATTTTGCTTTCAATTTTTTGCTTAACAGCATATCCTTTTAGGTCCAACACTGGATAATCTTCATAGTATTAATAGCTTCATTTATTCTTACAGCTATCTCTGGTAAGTACAAACCTTGGAGTTGAGCTTCCTTCCCTCTACCTCACTGCCTGCATCCAATCAATTGGAAAGTCCAGTCCCATTGATTCTTTTTTGACAATCCCTCCATCCAGTTGCCACTGTGACTGCCACTTCTTATCTGGACTACTCTAATAATTTGCCACCTGTTCTGCTTGCCTTTATTCTCTTCTCTCTTTAATATTTCCTATGTATTTCTGATGGATTAATCATTAGAACAACTTTGATTGACCTGCTAAGTAAACTCCCCAAGGCTACCTTTTCAAGCTCTTCCTCTTCCTATTAATACACTGCACACTGATCCTTGGCATATACCTTTGCAGATCTTTAGAGGGAGGGTCTAGCTGTGAACCTTCATAATACCTTTTTCTGGTATATCTATTATGTACTAATCAATTTGAATTATATAGTATTACTTTGCATTGTATTTATATGCTATATTGTAATATATTTATGTATATACATGCTTTCTCTCCCAAAATAGACAGGACAGAACCTGTGTGCTTTATGTTGTACCTCCATGTCTCTCAGCACTATCACAGAGACTTCTTTGAACATTTCTTTGAACCAAATGAATAAGTTAACAAAATTACAGTTTTGAGTTGGAAAGAAACTCAGAAGTTATCTGCTCCAAATTGTACACAATCAAGAGTCCCTCTGCCATGTTATCGGCAATTGGTCATACGTTCTTTCCTTTAAGAACTCTAGAAACAAGGAACCCATTCTCTTATGCTTATGAATAGCAGTAAAGACAGAAATAACTATGGAATCAAATATATTGTGTGTACAGCCTCCAACAATGTCCTACTCTTTTGTCTCATCTTAACAAAGGGACCCACAGGGTTCTAGGAAGGTTATGCTATTATAGCAGTGGACGTCAAACTCAGGAGAATGCCAAGAACCACATTAAAGTGTAACTGGGAAATGTTTAACAAAGGATTCAGAACAAATTTGGCATGCCCTGTTATAAGAAATTTATAAATGTTAAGTTTTTATTAGCTAGAACCCATCTTTACATTGTTATCTGGGCAATTTGGAATCAAAAGTATTAGTTTACTTTGGCAAGTGACATCATTCCATTTTGTACAAGGTTGTTTCCACGTGACATGGAACATTTAGTTTTCACCAAAGTTTATTTAAGCTTAGAGAGAATCTGGTACTTTCATAATAAAATGCTTTGACCGTCTGAAAAAATAACCTGTGAAATATGAACAGGGTGGTAAAAGTAACAGAAGACCAACAGTATGCTACATAAAAACTTACAGGAAATATATATATATACATATATATATATAATATACATAAATAGAATATACATAGGATATATATTATAAATATAACGCAGAAATGCCTACTTGCTTTTCTTTTCATGAAGTATATTCAAAGAATTTTAAAATTATTAGGCATCAACTAGCTCAAATTAAATATGATTATTTTCTTCTATTTCAACATCTTTGCCTAAAATCAACATTCAGTTGGAACATACATATGACCATAAATTCTTCCATGAATTTTTCATGTTTTTCTTCACTCCCAGATTCCATCTAGGTGTGTGATTAGATATGTTGAAATCCATGAGCAAAACACTTCTAGAGATATTTTCCTCCTGATTGGAAGAAAACCTATGAGAAAAGCTATTCACCATTCTTGCACAATTTGGCAAGCAGAAGATTGGATTGGTCATAAAAAAAACTGTATCTTTTTAAAATTCTCCCATTACTTACTTATACTGCAAGAAGATATTACTACACTTTATTTTGTCTCTTTGGAAAACTACTATGAGACGTTTTTATGGGTAAAAGTTTCTCTACCTATAATAAAAATGCATCAAAACCATTCAATCTGTTATGTAGAAGCCTGAGTCAATAGTTGGTAGAGATATAAGTTTCTTCCCCTTTTCACTTATCTCCAAAAGTCAATCTGCTAAAGCAAAAAATATATCATACTAACAAATGAAATGGTTGAGAAGCTGCTTCAGGCTGTCTGGGGAGTCACTGTGTGATTTGGGGCAATCTTCCTCTCTTTATTTCAGTTCAAAATTCAAAGCTGACTGGCTCTTGGTCAGTCTTCTAATCAGTCAGTTATTTCATCATGGAAATTACTGCTAGGCTAAGGTCAGACCTACACATTGCAAATATCCTGGTGAGCTGAGCTAAATAAGTAACTAACCAAAATATCAGCCCCCGCTAGCCCATGTACCAGCCTGCCTTAGGTCACCTTGAAGATCATTTAGTTCACAGGGACACAGTTTTAACAGGACTGATAACTGGGCAAAATGTCTGCTCTATTCAGTGTGACCCTTTCTCTCCCATGCTCATCACAATCGCTCACATTTGTAGCTTAATATTCAATCAACAAACATGTATTTAGTGCTTACATGGTGCCAGGCATTGTGCTAGTAGGTGGTGATGCAAGGACAGAAAATGAAACAATCCCTATTTGTAAGCATTATTGTCCAGTCTATTCACTTACGTTTCAGTTCATATTTATCATCTCACTCAGCACAGGGTTCTACTTACGTTTTTGATTGGGTTTAGTGGAGAAAATCATCAGCCCATACAGGTAAGGACTTATGAATATTAAGTAGAGGTGATAAATTATTGTCATTGTTTGTCCTTTGCTCTTGAAGAGGACATTAGGAAGTACAAGTGAACTGGATTTAATGGATGCAGGCTATGCAAAGTCACCAGTCTCACTCTTTCCTCTGGAGCCATCTGGGTCAGTGGTAAGATAGGATAAGATCAGGATGACTAGAGATGGCCCAGGATGCAATGGGCTGAGGTGATGAATAAATTTAAGAGAATGCATCTGGTAGATAGGGTGCCTGAAGAACTATGGACAGATGTTTGTAATATTATACAGGAGACAGAAACAACAACGTTCCAAAGAAAAAGAACAAGAAAGAAAATTTATTGTCTGACTAGGCTTTACAAATAAATAGCTGAGGAAAGAAGAAAAATGAAAAGTAAAAGAGAAATGGAAAGATATACCCAACTGAATGCAGAAATCCAGAGAACAGCAAGGAGAGAAAAAAAAGTTTTTCTTAAAAGGGAAATGCAAAGAAATTGAAGAAAACAATAACATTAGAAAGACAAAAGATCTCTTCAAGAAAACTAGAGAAATCAAGGGAACATTTCATGCAAAAATGAGTATGATAAAAGACAAAAATTGAGGGACTTAACAGAAGTAGAAGAAGTAGAAAGAATATATAAAAGAATTATACAAGAAAGATTTTAACATCACCAATAACCATGAGGGTGTGGTGACTGATCTCAAATCAGACATCCAGGAGTGTTAAGTCAAGTGGACCTTAGGAAGCATTGTGAGTATTAGTAGGTTAGCAGAACCTACAACTAGTAGCATTGTGAGGTTAGTAGAAGAGACAAAACTCCAGCTGAGTTATTTAAAAATTCTTAGAAAAGATTCTGTTAAAGTGTTGCACTCAATTTGCCAATGAATTGGGAGAAATCAATAGTGTCCACTGAACTGAAAAAGGATCAGTCTATATTTCCATTCTAAAGGGCAATGATAACTTTCTGTGGTGGCAAAGAATTGGAAATTAAGGGGATGTCCATCAGTTGGGGAATGGCTGAACAAGTTGTGGTATATGGATGTAATGGAATAATATTGTGCTGTAAGAAATGATGAGCAGGCAGACTTCAGAGAACACCTGGAAAGACTTATATGAACTGATGCTGAGTAAATGAGTAGAATTAAGAGAACATGGTACACAGTAACAGCAACATTATGCGATGACTGACTTTGATAGATTTAGCTCTTCTCAGCAATGCAAGGATCTAAGGCAACTCCAAAAGACTCATGAAAGAAAATACTATCCACATTCATAGAAAGAACTATGGAGTCTGAATGCAGATGAAAGCAGACTATTTGCTTTCCTTTTCTGTTATTTTGTTTCTTCTTTCTCATGGTTCCTCCCAATAATTCTAATTCTTCATTACATCATGACTAATGTAAAAATATGTTTAATTTGAATGTATAAGTAGAGTCATCCGATTGCACACAATCTTGGGTAGGGGGAAGAAAGCGGGAAAATTTAAAGCTCAAAATCTTATGGAAGTTAATGTTGAAAGTTAAAAATAAATGAATGAATAAATAAATACACGCATGCACACAAACAAACACACACACAGGCAATGTCAGGGAATATTCCCTGAATCATTGATCGTTGAACAATTGCACTCATTTCACATGTCAGCAAAGTTATGCTTAAGATTCTGTCAGATTCAGCAATACCTGAACAGAGAATTACCAGAACAGGCTGATTTTTGAAGAGGCAGAGGAAGTGGAGACCATATTTCAACATTCACTGGATTATGGAGAAGGCAAGGGAGTTCTGGGAAAAAAAAATTACTTCCATTTCTTCAACTACAATAAAGCCTTTGACTATGTTGATCACAACAAAATATGGCAAGTCCTCAGATAAAGGGGAGTACCAGGTCATCGTGCTTGTCTACTGAAGAACCTTTATGTAGGCCAAGAAGCAACAGTTAGAACTAAACACGGAACAACTGATTGGTTTAAGGTTGAAAAAAGAGTATAACAAGGTTGTATATTGTCACCTTATTTATTTAACTTATGTGCAGAGTGAACCATGTTAAATGCCAAGCTGGATGAATCAAAATCTGAAATTAAGGTTGTCTGGAGGAATATCTATAATCTCAGTTTTGCAGTTGAAACAATTCTAATGAAAGAAAGTGAAGAGAAGTTAAGATGCCTCTTGATGGAACAGGAAAGTGCAAAAGCTGACTTCCAGTTTAACATCAAAAAACTCCAAAACACTAAAATCTTGACAGCTGACCCCATCACTACCTGACAAATAGAGGGAGAAGAAATAGAAGAAATGTTAGATTTTATAATTTTGGACTCAAAGATCACTGCAGATGTTGACTATAGACATGAAATTAAAAGATGCTTGTTCTGTGGAAGGAAAGTTATGACAAATCTGGACAATATAGTAAAGAGCAAAGACATCACTTTGCAAACAAAGGTCCATATGGTGAAAGATATGTTTTTTTCACAGTAGTAGTTGTATGGCTGTGAGAACTGGATTGTAAGGAAGATTGACTACCGTAGAATTGATGTTCTTGAATTGTGGTGTTAGAGAAGACTTTTGAGAATTCCTTGGACAGCGAGAAGATTAAATCAGTCAATACTTAAAGATGCTAATTTAGGCTATGACTGAAGCTGAAGCTTAAATACTTTGGCCACATAATGAAAAGAGTCATGGGAAAAGATTCTGATGTTGGAAAAGATTGAAAGCCAAAGGAAAAGGGGGTGGCAGAGGATGAGATGCATAGATAATGTCATGGAGACAATGAGCATGAGCTTGGACAGATTTGGGGAGATCATGGAGGATAGAAGAGCCTGATGTGTTATCATTTATGGAACAACTGAACAACAAGGATACTATTATTTTATCAGCATAGACAACTCTTGGTATAGGTATCCCCTTCCTTTACACAGACTGGCAACTCATCAAGTATTTCCAGCCTTATTGAGTTTACTGGACCAGTGAAAGGTTAATTTTCTTTTCCATGGACAGATGCTTGTATGTGTCAAAAGTGCAAGATGAATACAGGTCTTCTCAACTCTAAGTTCAGCCTCTATCGACTATATTATATTGCCTCTTTTAGTAGATATGTAATGAATGGTTGCTGAATAAGTATATGAATGAATGGATAGATGGATGAATCACTATAGAAGGAAAGAAGATGGTACTGTATCTCAGATGTTCCTAATAAAAATTCAACCACATGAAATTTTAGGGATTTTTCAGCATGGCACAGTGGATAGAAACAATGCTGTCTTGAAACCAAAAAGACCTGGATTCAAGTCCTCCTCTGACACATATTGCTGCATAGTCCTGGGGAACTTATTCAATTTCTCATTACTCTAGGCAAGTTTCTTAAGTTCTCTGTATCACTAAAATTACCGGTCCAATCTCTATCCCTATTTCTTTTCAACAACAGGCTATACTTTACACTCCCTCCATATTAAACCCATCAAATATGATTTTGTTAATCCATATAGAATTAGCATAATGACTGAACATTTTTCTTTAATGCTAAATCATCCAGATTGTATACATTGTCTGAATTGAAGAGATAAATGTCCGCTCTTTACTTATTAGTGACAAAACTCCACACCTTTACTAGTATATCCAGTCTAGTTAATGGAATGTGTCTTTTCACCATCCTGTTATGTTCCTCTGCATTTGACATTGCCTTTATTGCTTGTTTTAATTTGTAAAAGTTATTGCAATATAGTAGAGATAACTTGTTCTATACCATTGGGTGAGGACAGGTACTATGCTCTAGGAAAGAGGAGAAAATAAGCCTTGGGGGAAGTACAGGAAAGGACTCTAGGTTCTCCCACACCCCCAGGTCACTGAGGACACATAGGAGGACACTAAGTTCATTCCTAAGTGTATAGTCAGTAGAGGCCATAAAATGGTTGACTCAGGGAACTTTTACTCCCTGAAAAACAAACAGCAGTGAGGTGAAAGTACTTGGAGGATAAATATACAAATGAAGAACAAGCTGTTGGCAAAAATCCAGCTCCAAGAAAGTCAAATGAATATAGTTAAAGGAGGAGATGGAGGAGATCCAAGGTGTGACAGCTGCCAGATCAGAACATTTGACTGACTCTTCCTTTACTTGGCAGCAGCAACTGTACCAGGGTGAGTGGTCATTCCCTTCTCTTTCCCTCTTCTGCTTAATGTGCTGTGAGTTGGCTCCAACATGAAAGACAAAGTATTTTATCCAGTTGAAAGGTGTGGATTCTAAATTGGCTTTACAGCAAACCTTGACATTTATTTAGTGACCAAAATCATAGCTAAGTGACCAGGGACATAGACTATGTTCTTTTAAAAAAAAAAAAACCTGACTCAGTGAAGAATTTATTTTAAGTCTGTATCTTACTTTTGGTAGAGTATTAAACATTTAAATCATAGATGTAGTTAGAAAGACTATAGATACATTACTGAGGCCTCCCACCCTCCTTTCCTTCCTTCCTTTATTTCTTCCCTCCTTCCTTCCTCTCTTTTTTCCCTTCCTTCCTCCTTCATGCCTCTCCCTTATTTTCTTCCTTTCTTCTCTCCCTTTTCTTTCTTCCTTCCCTCCATTTTATCTTTCTTCCTTTATTTTTCTTTCTTTCTTCCTTCTTTCCTTCCTTCCTTCCTTTCTACCTTCCTTTTGATTTCCTTTCATTTCCTTCCTTCCTTCCTTCCAACCTACAGTCAAAGTCATATTAGAAAGAGTCTCCAGTCACCTCCTGAAAGAAATCCTTAAAAGAAAACCAAAATATCCTTGACAAAAATCCAGAACTTTCAGTTCAAAGAAAAAACACAGCATAAATGCAGCACACAGTGAAAAGGAGACAATTCAGTTATCAAAGAACTAGTATAACACTGGACTATGTCGGAGCTATCAGAAAGAAGAGAAAATCTTGGTATATGAAATTCTAAATGGCAAAAGACAACGGCTTACAATCAAGAATAACTTACCCTGAAAAACTGAGTATAGACAAAGAAATAAATACAAATGAAAACAATTTTGAGGTTGCGCTTTATATTCTTCAAATTGGAAAAGATATTTGTTGGTTTTTTTTAAAGGAGAATGGTAATTGTTGGAGAGTCTGTAATAAGATAAACTGACTGGCTTTGTTAGTGTAGTAATAAATTACTCCAGTCATTCTGGAAAGCAATTCCAAATTGTATCTCCCCCAACCCCAGTCTCTAAAATATGCATACCCCTGCTTTAAATCAAAGAAAGAGAAATATCTATATGTAAAAAAAAAATCCTTACTGCAACACTTTTTTTTATGGCAAAGACATGGAAGCAAACTTGGTGCCCATAAATTGACAAGTACCTGAAGAAACTGTGATAATATGAAAGTGAATATCATTGAATTACATTAAATGGAAAAGAAAAGAGAGACATTCAAGGATACCTGGAAAGATTTACATGTATCAACAAAGAATGAAGTGAATTAGGAAAACAATTTATACAATAACTACAGTACTATAAGGGAAAATAACTTTGTAAGACTTGAGACCTTTTATCAATTTGTTGGAAAGGTAGGAATTCAGAAGACTGATGATGACTATATTTCTTACTTCTTGGCAGACAGATGAAGGACTATAGCCATAGAATGACTTACATTTTACATGACCAGATGAAACTAATATATCAGTTTGATTTTCAGAGCTATAAGTAGTTGCAACAAAGGATTAACTTTTGGGGGGGGAGTAGGGCAGAGTGAGATTATTGTAAAAAAAATTTTTAAGATAATCTAAAATAATAATAACAAATAATAACCTAAAATAATAACAATAAATAATCTAAACTTTTAAAGATATTTAAACAAGAATTGAAAGACGTTTGGGCTTCACAGACGATCTGGATGATCATGACACCACTATGATAAATTTAGTATTGGGATAGAGATTGGACCTATGATTTCTTCAATATAAGGAATTCTTGGATCAGTAAATTCCCCCATGGTGGCCCTTCTCTGCAACTTATTCTGAACATTGAGTGGCTAATTGAACTGCTCAGATTGAAGAAAAAGGGAAAGGACCCATAGGTACAGCAATATGTATAGCAGCTCTTTTGGTGGTAGAAAAGAATTGGAAATTTAGGGGATGCTCATGTTGGGAAATGGCTGAACAAGTTGTGGTATATGATTCTAATGGAATGCTATTGTGCTGTAAGAAAAGATGAGCAGGATGATTTCCCAAAAGCCTGGGAAGATTTCCATGAATGGAGGCTAAGTGAAGTGAGTAGAATCAGGAGATCGTTCTTCACGGTAGCAGCAATAGTGTAAAATGATCAACTGTGAAAGACAACAACTCTGCTCAGTACAATAGTTCAAAACAATTCCAAAGCATTAATGAAGAAAACATTCTATCCACATCCAGAGACAGAACTGATGAACTATGAGTGCAAGTTGGAGGTATAATTTTTTTACTTTATTTTTCAGGCTTTTCTTTTAAGCAACATAGATAATGTGGAACTTTGTTTTGTATGATTTCACATATATATTCATATTACTTACCTTCTCAATGTGCGAGGGAGAAGCAGAAAGGAGGGAGAAAATTTGGAACTCAAAATTTAAAAATCCATATTAAAAATAAATAGACCATATGGATTTTTTAAAATTGTCTTTCTCAGGGTTCCAGAGATATGATTTGAAAATGTCTTTCTGCCTTTATCCATTTTGCCACATAAAACCAGCCTGTACACAATAAAAGTTCAGATTCATATATGATACTTTCTGTTCTTAGGAAATGGAAATATTTATGTTTTCAATCAAACAACAAACATTTATTAAACATTCATGTTTGTGAAAGTCATAGTTAAAAATAACAATAAAATAAAATAAAATAATGGTCACTTAGGCATATCTTCTTCACTCTGTTCTCATGAAGTTGATTATTTTTATTATTATTTTAATCCTAAAGGAGTGGAAATAGCTTTTGATTGAGATAAGAAATGAATATGATAAAGGAGAGAGCAAAGCTTTTGTCAACCAAAAGCTCTACCTTCACTAAGCTTCTTAAAGATAAAAAGCATATTTTACATAACTAGAAGGCTAGATTTCAGAAATGATTAAAAAGAGAATGAAATAAAGAATGAGGAGAAATAAATTCACAATTCTTGGAAAAGGCCACTACATATGAATGTTATTCAAATGCAAAAGATTAATTGGAAAGGATGGAAAGAGGCATGGAAGCAAAAGAAAAATTCTGAACCACAATTGTATCAGACTTGGGAGAGGGTAAAGTAAAAAGATTCTAAAATATAATAAATAAATATAAATAAATAAAAACAAACAAAGAATTTAGAGAAAATGATAATTAGAATAAACGTAATATAATCACCTTGATGGCACAGTGGATAGAATGTCAGGGCTGGAATCAGACTCATCTTGCTGAATCCAAATCTGGCCTCAGACACTTGCTAATTGCATAACCCTGGGCAAGTCACTTAACCCTGTTGGCCCCAGATGAGGTGGAGAGGAGAATGGCAAACCAGTCCTGTATCTTTGCCAAAAACAAAACAGAACAAAATAAAAAACTGAAGTGGGGTCATAGAAAGTTGGACGCCACTGAAAAATAACTGAACAACAAACTTAAGAAACTTAAAATAGGGAAGGGAAGCAGCAAAGTAGGGGTATTGTTTGTGTGACTGGACCAAGATCAAATTGATGTAAGTGAAGTTAAGTGCATGAACCAAATACTGAATTAAAAAAAGAGAAATAAAATCAACACAAATTAAATGAAGAAAAACACAGATCTTTCAATTATGAACTTAAATGTGAATGGATTGAACTTTTCAATAAATTAATGAAACAAAAATTACTTATAAAAATAAGAAATTGGAAAACTACATTTTACTTAATATATTATGCTACTTCATTCCCTTACCACTTATTCTTTTTCTTTTTCATAAAGTATAATCTTTCAAAATCACATTCTAGTCTTTGGTTTCTTTCCATCAAGACTCAGAAATATCTATGAAATAATATTTGGATCCACATCCAGGGTGCTTCATCTTGTTTCCTACCTAGTTATGTTTCTGATTTTTTTTTGGTTGCTTGCTTTCTTTGTTTTTTATTTTATTTTTCATTTTTAACACAGTTTATAACAGATAAAAAATTCAGACTTTTGGTCAGGTGATACTTCTTTTTAAAGCATTTACAATATGGACCACAAAAGAATTTTTTTTTAACATTAACCAACTGAGACCCAAATAATATTCATGTTGCTAACTTCACAAGCTCTTGACCTTGTCTCCACAGTATCACTAAGAATTAAGGGACCTTAACTTATTGTTGTTGATCTAAAGTCCTAAGCCTAATAGCTTAATTTTAGACTTAACCTCAGATGTTCCCCTACCAATAATCTATAATTTAGTAGATCTGATATTAAGCTTACAAACCTTTTGACTATAGGAAATTGCCACCAAGAGTAGGGACATTGCAGGGATACAATATCTCCCCAACTTCATGTCAATTCCAGGCAGGATTAGATTGTCCATTTGCATTCAGTCAGGCTTTCAGGTCACTCTGGGCTAGAAATCTCCTCCACTCCATAGTTCTGTAGCTTCTGCTTCTCCAGAATTTGTTGAGAGTTCTTCTTTACAGGTATTTTATGGGCTGTGGGGTAATAGCTAGTGTATGTGCGTCTTTCTACTTTGCCATCTTGGCTCAGCCCCCAACCTTAGTTGCTTTCTTGAAATGTTTCTTCTTTGAGTTACTCTGTGTTTCTACATATATATGTATACATACATAGAAGTATACAATAAGCATATATGTATATATGCACATGTATGTGCATATACATGTGTTTGTATATGCAGATATGTATTGCATACATATATGGTTATGCTCCTATGCATAACTATATGCTTATAAACACTAACAGAGATATCACAGAGTTACTGCATTGTATAAAAAAAATAGCAGTATAGACACCCAAAAGTTCCTAGTAAATAAATTTCAAAAAAGTATCCAGTGACATAGAAATGCAGCTAGGTGGCACAGTGGATAGAGTGATAATCCTAGGGTCAAGAAGACCCATTTTCCTGAATTCAAATTCTAGCCTCAGAAACTTACTAGCTGTGTGACCTTGGGCAAGTGATTTAACCCCATTTGTCTCAGTTTCCTCATCTTTAAAATGATCTGGAGCAGGAAATGGCAAACCACTCTAGAATTTTGCCAAGAAATCTCAAATGGAGTCATGAAGAATAGGATGTGATTGAAAAGACTGGACAACAAAACACGAGTGCAGATAAAAAGCAAGATAAAGAGGTGCTAGATCTTTCTCTCTGTCTCTCTGTCTCTGCCTGTCTGTCTGTCTCTCTCAAGCTTGATTCATAGGGTATCATCAAATTTGTTGGGACAAAACCCATAACTGACTATATAGGTGGTGTTCCTTATCTTTTCCTCTTCAGTTTTAAAACTTTTTGTTTGAAATTTGCAAGACTTTAAGCAAATACATTTTCATCAGCCTGTTAGATGCACTTTATCTCTAATTAGCTGCCCATCATTCTGGCATTTTAAACTACAGTCCAGATATTCTCAGACACTAGTTTTTATTCTTACTATCTATCTACTTTTCACATCCACATTTCTCTTCTTCATTCCTTGTTTTCAACATGTGAAATTGAAGTTAACTCCACCTGAGTCCCCAGGTAGAGTCCCCAGATAGAGTCAACTAGATGCAGAAGTGGATAGAGTGCTATGCCTGGAGTCAGAAAGCCCTGAATTCAAATTCAGCCTCAAACTCAGCCTCTGCCTGCATGAACTGGACAAATCACTTAACCACTGCTTTCTTCAGTTTTCTTAATTGTAAAAATAGTATAATATAGTACTTTTGCTGTAGAGTTGTTGTGAGGATCAAATAAAGTAACATTTGTAAAGTGCTTAGCCCAGGTCCTCCCTCTCTTCCTTCTTTCTTTCTTTCCTTCTCTTCTTCTTTCCTTATTTTCCCAAGGTCTTCAGTTTCTTGTTAAAACTTTGTCATCTTTAGCAATTCTTTCAAAATGTCATTTCGTTTTAATTGGGTCTATTCAAATCATCAGAAATGTGTTTTGGTTAATAATTCATTATAACTCTAAACCTTGGGAAGTTTTCTAGCTCATCTTTTACAGGTATCCAAAGAAGACAAAAAGACCTAACCATCAGTTTGATTAATATTTGCCTCAGTACTCCTCAAAAGGGAGACACTAACTATCATAAAGTGGCATTTTTGAACATACAGCATCATTTTTCAGAAGCTACAGCTCTCATCTTTAGCCCAAGTCTTAAATCTGTTTCTTAGCTCTGAGTGATCACTCTGTCTCTCTGTCTCTCTCTTTTTGTCTCTCTGTCTCTGTAGCTCTGTTTCTGTCTCTGTCTGTTTGTCTGTCTCTCTATCCTTCTTGATAGAACTGTTTCCTTTTCCTTTAAAACATGGAAAGTGGACAAGCACTCCCTGAGCTCCTTTACTTTTTCTCTTACAATCTCATGAATAGATATAACAGTCTCTTGGTAATGAAAAAAAACCCTACAAAAATAATGTGCTCAATTCAGGTCAAGGAAAAATCCTATCTGCTCTTTAAACATACTCAAAGTGAGATGATGAGCCCTTGTCTAGTGGTTTCCCTTAAGAACTCCTGTGGCAAACTGTTTTGGGGGAGGTGGAGTCTTCACCTTTGGAGTTGTCACTCTCTCCTCTTAGCACCTTCTTGCCTTGACATCCAACCTCCTTTCCTTTTTTTCCTTTTCCATCCAACCATCTGACCTTCTTTCCTTTTGCTCACTCATCTCTTACTTGACTCCCCTTCTCTCATACTTCTGCTGTATCAACTCTTTTCTCTTGTTCCTTTTACTTCATCACTTGCTCTCCCTTCTGTAGAAATCTTTCACCTCCTGCTTTGGTTCCTCTTCCCTTTCAATATCAAGTCCTTCTACTTGACTCCTTCTCGAATCCTGCTACAACTCAATTCTTGATCTTCCTCTACTTTTCACCATCTCCTCTTTCATCCTTACCTCCTTAAATTACTCTCAAATATTTGAAAATTCTCCTTCCTCCAATTTAATCTTTTGCCTTCTTCTTATAGCAAATCTCCTTCATAATTCCTCCTAGTTATAGACTTGCTCCTCTTGCTTTTTCTCTGGTCTCTCCTTTTCCAACCTAAATGATATCTATATATATAGACATACCTATAGAAATGTGTGTGTGAGGGACAGAGACAGAGAGAGAGAGGGAGAGAGAGAGAGAGAGAGAGAGAGAGAGAGAGAGAGAGAGAGAGAGAGAGAGAGAGAGAGAGAGAGAAGAGAGAGAGAGAGAGAGAGACTAACTTCTTATGTTAAATTACAGCCCTGGACTACATGACTTTTCATCTTTTGTAGCTCCAAGTCTGTGATCCAAAATTATGGCCACTGTCTTTTCCTTTAAACTTGATTTGACAGTTTCACTATCTTCTCAGTTTGTCTTACCAACCTGTCTTACCTTGTCTCATACCATCATATTTTTAGCACCAGTCTTCTCTTCCTAGCTTCTTCTGAATGTCACAGGAAAGAAATTGAAATTGGGAGAGTAAGCAATAGCCTTAATGAATAAAGTAGCATCTCTTTTCTTCCAGCACAAAGACAAATTGAGATACAAGGGCAGGGAACTATGAAAGCTCATATCAAATAATCTCAATCTTATTTGGAAATTATATGGCAAAGTGATTTGCTATGGATGGATGTAGGAGGTAGAGGTTTGGTTGGGGGTGAGACAAAAGAGGGAAAAAAAGTTTAGAATCGTGTCCCTAAAGAGTAACATAGAGGTAAGATATAAGAGTAAGATATAGGGTAAGAGTGAAAGGACTGAGTAGCAAGAAAGGCACAGCTAAGGCTGTATATCATAAATTGAAGCTACCTCAATTTCATGACTTTCTCCTGTGATGCTGAAGAAGAATGAGAGATGAGAAATTGAAAAATAGGGAAGAATCAAATAATGTGTGTTTCCAGGAGATGGTGGTTTCTTTATAGGTAATGTCCAATTGTTATGACAATATAGGAGTGGGAGCTAAGTGTCTCAGGCTAGTATGCCAATAAGATAGTAATGACATTGGTATAGAAGAACTAGCTGTTCTAAGAGGTGGGATCTGAACTCAGCTCATTTTAATTCCAAGTTCAGTATGCCACATTATGTCTCCTTAATTATTAATTAGTTCAGCATTGAAATGATGGATTATGGAGTGTTATCAACTTAATTCTGTAAACATGATCAAAAGTGGGCATAGAGGAAAATGAAGCCAGACTGGGCAAGATAGATTGGAAAAAGTGTTGGCTCAAGGAAACATAGGTCAAAATAAGGGTAAGGGAACCAGAGCAGTGGTAGTATGCTGCATCAGCAGAACTTTAGAGATAGAAAAGTAGGAAAGTTAATCTTTGCCATTGTTGGAAAAAGATATAGAATGACAACTTCTAGGTCTCACTTTCACTATCTCAGTAAGATGTCTAATTCATCCCCACTTTCATGACTTTGCTCCAGATTTAGAACTTGAAGGGATGTTTGAGGTAAAACCCAATACCTTCATGAGACAGTTGAGAAAATTGAATCCCCAAAGAGAAGAAGTGACTTGCTCAGGGTGACTTGCTCAGGGTGACTAGAAATTTAGCACTCTATGTACCATATCACATGGCCTCCCCAAGTCAGTGATACTATAATCAGCCCTTGAGTCTCCCCAGCTCACTCCAAACAAGTTCACCAACATTATAGACTATTATATTATGCATTTAGAAATCCACTACTCTGAAGATCTGAAAGTCTATCGTTTAGGTTTTCTACTTTTCTTACTCTTGTCTCTGCTTTGATATATTTTGGTTATTAAAAGCTGTATTAGAAATTCTTGGGCTCAGCACCTGAATGTGCAGGGCAAAAGGATCCCCTCTCTCTACTCTGATTTTAGCTGTTTATTAACACACACATGCACACACACACACACCCATACACACACGTACCCCAACCCCTATTTGATCTTGATGATATTATGAGCTGTTAAGGAAATTTCTGTCAAAAAATTCTTAGACTTTTTTTCTAAGACTTTTGCCTTTTAGATATCTTCATATTTTAATTCTGATATCAGTATATATTTTTTTACTTTATTAGGCTATTACGCTTACAGCTATATAGTAAAGACAGTGTACCATACTGGTTAAAGATTTGGCCTTGGAGTTAGAAAGACCTGATTTCAGGTCCCACCTCTGACACATGTAATAGTGTGTGATCCTGGATAAGTCAAATAGCATATCAGTGCCTCAAGCAACTATTTTAGACAAATTACAGGTAAATTGTTGGTCTGCGTTGGTAGAAGGACTCTTCAATCTTCACACCACCATAAATTTAGGTTAATCAACAAATCGTTAAAATGCTGGTAATAGGGGCAGAAGTTCCATCTATCTTATTGGCTATAATATAGAAAGACAAATCATGTTTTATTAGGTACATGGGAAACTTGTTAGCTTTCTCTCCCTTAATGAGATTATATGCCTCTGCAGCACAGGGATCACACATACTTCCATATTCCCCTAAGCGAACTTGTAAAATACAATAGGTAAGGTTTATATACCAATCTATGGTTTACAAAACTCTACACTCAAAACTCTGTGAGTGGGGTACTACCATTCTGAGAGACATAGTGGTTTAATGCATCTTTGTTTTACTGAAGTGGATAGAGCAACTCTTTGTTCCACTGTGTACATTAATATTATTCATATTTTGTTTTTTGGACTTGGTCCACCTGCTTTTCTTTAATGTTCAGGAATAGGTCTATTGAGATGAAAAACTTATTTATGAAAGCGCCAAAGAGATTCTCCTCCAAATATGTTTATTTTTTTTTCCATTTTCATTTTTATGTTACTGGTATAATGGAATGAGTTTTTGATTTTGAGTCAAAGTATATGGGTTCAAATCCTGACTCTTGCTGCCTTAGGTTAGGCACTTAACTCTACCTTGGGCCTCAAATACCCTTTTGAAAAAAATACCTCAATTGATAAATGGTCAAAGGATATGAACAGGCAATTTTCAGAGGAAGAAATTAAAGCTATCTATAATCATATGAAAAAATGCTCTAAATCACTATTGATTAGAGAGATGCAAATCAAAACAACTCTGAGGTACCACATCACACCTATAAGATGGCAAACATGACAGAACAAGAAAATGATAAATGCTGGAGAGGATGTGGGAGAGTTGGAACACTAATTCATTGTTAGTGGAGCTGCGAGAGCATCCAACCATTCTGGAGAGCAATTTGGAACTATGCCCAAAGGGCTACAAAAATGTGCATACCCTTTGACCCAGCAATATCGCTACTAGGACTATATCCCCAAGAGATCATAAAAATGGGAAAGGGTCCCACATGTACAAAAATATTTATAGCAGCACTCTATGTAGTTGCCAAAAACTGGAAGTCAAGGGGATGTCCATCAATTGGGGAATGGCTGAATAAATTATGGTATATGAATGTAATGGAGTACTATTGTGCCATAAGAAATGATGAACAAGAAGACTTCAGAGAGGCCTGGAAGGACTTATATGACCTGATGCTGAGTGAAAGGAGCAGAACCAGGAGAACTTTGTGCACAGCAACGACCACAGTGTGTGAGAGTTTTTTCTGGTAGACTTGGAATTTTGTAATAACGCAAAAACTTCTTATAAAAAAAAAAATCATAAAGGTGGTTCTCAAGGCAAAATGCCTTCCACACTCAGAGAAAGAAATATGGAAGTCATTCACAAAATGTAGCAGATCATGTTTATGTATGTGTATGTGCTTGTGTATCATGTTCTGATTTGTTATACGATTTCTTTCATTTATTTTAGTCTGACTACATAGCATGACTATAGTGAAAATATCCTCAATAGGAAAGTATATGTAGAATCTATACAGAATTGTATGCAGTCGTGGGGAGGGAGGAGGGTAGTGGAGGGTAGGTGGGGGGGGGGGGATAAAATCTCAATTGTATGGCAGTGATTGTTAAACATTAAAAAATTTAAAAAAAAATTAAAAAAGAAAAGAAAAGAAAAAAATAAGAATGTTGGGCTAGATGTTCTTACAAGTCTTTTCCGGTTACTGGTTCACCTCCTGGGAGAGTGGAAAGTATGCTCATTGTGGAATCACAGGACACAGATTTGAATCTGGGTTTTAGAGGCTGAATACTACATGCAGTTAACCTCCATGTGCCTCATTTCCTTGTCTATAAAATGAAGGGTGATTTGACTAGATTGCTTCTTCAGTCCTTTCTAGCTCTAGACTTATGTTCATATGAATCCTGTTTAGAATTTGAGACAAATGCTTGTCTGGAAGTTCATTTTTTTTTTTTTTGCTGGATTTTCCCTTACAACTCCAATCTTCCAACCTACAAATCTTCAAAAGATAGGAAATAAAGAAGACAATAATCCCAGTTCTTGTGGCAATGGGTCTATTCATTTGATGTTTCTTTTAACACATCAATAGATAAGTGGGGGCCATCTCCAGTTCTGATCTCTGTCTCACCACTGGACCCAGATGACTCTGGAGGAGAAAGTGAAGCTGGTGACTTTGCAGAGCCCTCCTAATTTAAATCCAATTCACTTGCAGGTCATGAAATCACCTTCCTGATGTTGTGGTACTCTTTGAGAATGAAGGACAAACAAGAAATCATTCAGTGTAACAGAGAGGATAAATGTCCATCTCTTAACTTTTTAACTTTTCTATTCCTTTCAAAAGAATAACTTTTTCTTTTTTTTTTGTTTTTTTTTGTTTTGTTTTTTTTTATTTTGTAATGTTTAACAATCACTGCCATACAATTGTGATTTTATCCCCCCCACCTACCCCCCACTACCCCCCCTCCCTCCCCACAACTGCATACAATTCTGTATAGATTCTACATATACTTTCCTATTGAGGATATTTTCACTATAGTCATGCTATGTAGTCAGACTAAGATAAATGAAAGAAATCGTATAACAAATCAGAACATGATACACAAACACATACACATACACAAACATGATCTGCTACAATATGTGAGTGACTTCCATATTTCTCTCTCTGAGTGTGGCAGGCATTTTGCCTTGAGATCCTCCATTGGGATTTTTTTTTTTTTTTTTTGGTAAGAAGTTCTTGTGTTATTACAAAAATCTAAGTCTACCAGAAAAAACTCTCACACACTGTGGTTGTTGCTGTGCATAAAGTTCTCCTGGTTCTGCTCCTTTCACTCAGCATCAGGTCATATAAGTCCTTCCAGGCCTCTCTGAAGTCTTCTTGTTCATCATTTCTTATGGCACAATAGTACTCCATTACATTCATATACCATAATTTATTCAGCCATTCCCCAATTGATGGACATCCCCTTGACTTCCAGTTTTTGGCAACTACATAGAGTGCTGCTATAAATATTTTTGTACATGTGGGACCCTTTCCCATTTTTATGATCTCTTGGGGATATAGTCCTAGTAGCGATATTGCTGGGTCAAAGGGTATGCACATTTTTGTAGCCCTTTGGGCATAGTTCCAAATTGCTCTCCAGAATGGTTGGATGTGCTCGCAGCTCCACCAACAATGAATTAGTGTTCCAACTTTCCCACATCCTCTCCAGCATTTATCATTTTCTTGTTCTGTCATGTTTGCCAATCTTATAGGTGTGATGTGGTACCTCAGAGTTGTTTTGATTTGCATCTCTCTAACCAATAGTGATTTAGAGCATTTTTTCATATGATTATAGATAGCCTTAACCTCTTCCTCTGAAAATTGCCTGTTCATATCCTTTGACCATTTATCAATTGGGGAATGACTTGTATGATTATACATTTGGATCAGTTCTCTATATATTCTAGAAATGAGGCCTTTATCCCCGAGCTTAGCTGTAAAAATTCTTTCCCAATTTACTACATCCCTCCGGATTTTGGTTGCATTGGGTTTGGTTGTGCAAAAACTTCTCAGTTTAATGTAATCAAAGCTATCCATTTTGCATTTCATAATGCATTCTATCTCTCCTTTAGTAAAGAATTCTTCCCTTCTCCATAGATCTGATAAATACACTATTCCTTGCTTCTCCAGTTTATTCATGGTATCAATCTTTATACCTAAATCATGTACCCATTTGGACTTTATTCTTGTGTACGGTGTCAGGTATGGGTCTATGCCTAATTTCTGCCACACTGTTATCCAGTTTTCCCAGCAATTTTTGTCAAACAATGAGTTCTTATCCCAGAAGCTGGGGTCCTTGGGTTTATCAAACAGAAGGTTGCTATATTCCTTGCCTACTGCATCTTGAGTGCCAAGTCTATTCCACTTGTCTACCTCTCTGTTTCTTAGCCAATACCAAGTGGTTTTGATAATTGCTGCTTTATAGTACAGTTTGAGGTCTGGTAGCGCTAGGCCACCTTCCCAAGCATTTCTTTTCATTAGTCCTTTTGATATTATTAGTCCTTTTGATATTCTGGACCCTTTTGTTTTTCCAAATGAATTTTGATATTATTTTGTCCAGCTCTAGAAAGTAATTGTCTGATAGTTTAATTGGTATGGCACTAAATAAGTATATTAATTTGGGTAGAATTGTCATTTTATATATTATTAGCACGGCCTATCCATGAGCAACTAATGTTTTTCCACTTACTTAAATCTGACTTTATTTGTGCAAAAAGTGTCTTGTAATTGTGTTCATATAATCCCTGGGTTTGTTTTGGCAGGTAGACTCCTAAGTATTTTATACTGTCTACCCTAACTTTAAGAATAACTTTTTCTAAAAAAATTCTGATTAATGTTGCACATCCCC
Source organism: Notamacropus eugenii (assembly GCF_028372415.1). Lineage (NCBI taxonomy): Eukaryota > Metazoa > Chordata > Mammalia > Diprotodontia > Macropodidae > Notamacropus > Notamacropus eugenii. The sequence goes on from NC_092877.1 coordinate 336,662,223, forward strand.
TTCTCTGCCTTTCTCTAACTTATCTATCCTTATGCCATTAGATCTGATAAGGTCTCATTAATTTAGCCTAGGGATTTAATCAGAGATTTGCAGACTTCATATGCACCAAAAAAACTGAACAAGGGGCAATGTTGCTTAGTGCTTAGACTACTATTATAGACCTGTAGTTAGGGAACGGGTTCCAACTGCCTCAGAAACTTAAAAGTTGTGTGAACATGAACAGTTTTCCACTTATCTAAAAGATTCACTTTCCCCATTTGGAAATCATAACAACTACCCATCTTAAAAGACTGTGGTAAGAGGTACCTCTCAGACTTTAACGTACTACATAAAATAAGCTCTTGCTACTAATGAATGCAGTTGTTTGGGTATGCATTTATTTTTAAGCCACAAATCAGTCCTTCCTTAATTGAGAAGTCGTTATGCAAATTGAAATTCTGTTGCAGAACAGGATGTCAAACTAACCCTGGTCCTTCCCCAGGAATCAAGAATGTTCTTCAGTAGCAAGTGCCTCTCTTTTTTTTTTTTCACTTGTGACCAAGTATAAATGGGCATTCTACAGTCCCCACAACTTCCCTCTACAGTGATTCCCCATCAATGTATAATTAAAAGTGGATTTCCTTTTCCTTGTTTGGTTGGGGATAGGGGGAGGGGCTGGCAAACCTGAGGGATGAAGTGAAAGAAGAACAAACAAAGAACTTTCTTCCAGAGTCTTCCTAAAAACAGTTTATCAGTTACAATTCTTAGGGGTCGAATAGCTGGGCCATTCTAAAGAAGTTCTGGGAAAAAAAAAAAGGGAGAGAAAGTCAAGCGGGTGTCTCAGAAAAAAAAAATTCAGACTGCATGCCAACTAAGGGGAAGAAAGAAAAAGGCAGGAAAAACCCCTCTCTTTTGTTGGAAAAGGAACTAATGAAGCTGCTGTTAGAACTGGCCACAATGACCCAACAGGGCTGTGCACCCACACCCATTGTGAACCCGCCAGTCACTCCCAGGAATGGAAAAAGGAAACACTGTGGATGAAAGGAGCTGGCTGGAGCTGATGCTTTCCCACTTTCACTTGGGGAATCTGGTTGCTGGCATCGATCTTTCTGTGCCAACTACCTCAAGTTAGATTAAAACATGTGAGATTGTCTACTTCTATCTTCAGAAAAGATGGACTGGTGGGGGTAAAATCCCATTGTCATTATAAATTGCTAATTAAATAATTATCAATTAGATGGGCAGACAGAACTAATTCCGATGCATTCCTTAGAGAGCTGTCAGTAAAGAAAACAGTAATTTTGATTTTTTCCCCCTACACTCTTCTTGCCTTGAGGCTCTAAATAGAGATGATATATGGTATGCCCACACTGCTTTCTTCTCAACACACATATTGTATATTAATGCAATAAAGAAAAATATAGAAATTGAGAAGTATATTGAAATTTTAGGGTTTTTTTTTCCATATAAGTGGCCTTAATTGTGCGCCATGATAATTGGATACCAGGGTCATTTCCAAAAGGATAGAGCAACCCTATTTTTGTTCAAACTAGATTAAACAGAATAGTTTTCTAAAATTTTAATTTTATATCTGATATGCAAAATTATCCCTAAAGCATTCTTCATACTGGAGAAAAAGTACAGCTAAATTTAGAATCTAAAGTTTAGAATTTTATGATCAAATATACTAGAACAGGTACACACTTGGTTATTGAGAACATAATCCTTGAGTGATCTTTGCTTTTAAAAATACATTGGCAGACAATTAGAGAATATTTTTTGTCAAATTTTTGGTGATTTAAGATTAATTAGAATTCTAAAGGAAACTTTTGTAATGAATATGGGAAGGTTCTGAATCAAAAGGAAACTTTGTGATTCAGGTAACTTTGTGATAAATATTTGTTGAATTGTATTGATTTGCTTGAGTTGAGTTGAATTGCGTAAGTGGAGTTGAACTGAATTGATTCAAAGGGGATCTTTCTTGGTAGGTAGCTGTTAGAATCCCAGATTCATCCCATGATGAAGCATGCTTTTGCTTGCCTCAGAGTTTGCAGAAGCCCAAGTACTAACCTGAAATAAGTAGGACATGTTATTAAGAAAGATGTAAATGGAATTCCAAGCCAATCACATTAAAATATGAATAGGTATCATGGCAATCACAGTCCCTCTGCTAGATTGGTTCTGTCTTCTGTCAATTTTTTGAAGCTCTAAAATCTCATTGTTGCCTTGTTAACATTCAATTCTATTCATTAAGCATTTGTTAAGTGCCTCACTATGTGCCAGATACTGTGAGGTGACTAAATTTTAGAAAATCTTGTAGCATGGCATACGAGATTGAATATTAAATAAAATAAATCATTATCAAATACTAAAGACCTTGCTTATATCTATCAAGACTTATCGATCATCGTTCGGGTAAGTAAAGAGCTCCAAAACTGTTAAGTTCTATTAAAAAAGAAGAAAAAAGTGAGGTATGTGTGTGTGTATGTTACCAGAAATTTGCTAGATACTTTCTATAATGAAACTGATGCTAGGATTTTAAAGTTTAACTTTTGAATAACTTCTTTTTGCATGCCATGTCACACTTGATGATAAAAATTGAACTAGAATTCATTATCATATAGTGCTAATTATGTTACAGCATAATAATATTGTCCCTTCCAGTGTTCCCATGCTCCTTACTGTCAGAGTTTGCCTTTGAGAACATAGAATCAATTGGTATCTCAGAAACTTTAGGGAGGTTAATCATGGACCAGGTCCTTAATTTGATTTACTTTAAGGAATACTTAATGGTTAAAGGTCCTCACTGTGTTGTATTATTGAATTCTTGTTCATGATTCAGGATTGATCCACTTCTGCCTTTCAGCAGGGAGTAGATTTCCAGTGTGGCACAGCATGATTTTAAATCAATAAGGTTAATAGATGTGGAGGCCACACAGTTAGAGGTGATGTGGCTGGCATTTCTGATGCCAATGAGGAAAATTTCTGATGATGAGATGTCATTTTTATGCTGGCAACAATGTCTCCCAGATTATGTACAGCACCTATTTGGTTAGTAGGCTATAGGAAAATGCTCCTTTAATCTGAATTACCTTTAAAGAAATTATTTCAAATTATCATGGGCTTATTTTTTCTTCCAAATTACCAGCCTTTATGATTTCTGAAATGCCAACAACTCTCTTACTGTAGACAAATGACAATACTCAGTGTGGTCCTTCATTGTACATTTAAAAATGCTCAACAGGTCTTATAATCCCATGGAATGTTAGTTCCCTTGAATAGGAAATACTTTTGCTCAAAAAAAAAAATTCCATGTTTAAAATTTAAAATGTGCCAACTATACATTGGGTTTGTAAATTCTAAAATCAGAAAGAAGTAAAAAAGTCAAATCAAGTACAAACGTATTTGTTAAAGGAAGACTGAAAATGTCATTTTGTTTTTGTTGCACTCTAATTTGCTAAGACTGTTTTCTTAGAGAGGAAACCTGCTAATAATCCCTTCTTGAACTCAACAGAAGAGACAAATCCAGGCAACCTAAAATGAGCAAAACCAACTGAATCCACTGTTAACAGTAATACTCTTTCCTTCCTTCCTTCTTTCCTTCCTTCCTTCCTTCCTTCCTTCCTTCCTTCCTTCCTTCCTTCCTTCCTTCCTTCCTTCCTTCCTTCCTTCCTTCCTTCCTTCCTTCCTTCCTTCCTTCCTTCCTCCTTTCCTTCATTTCTTCTTTCCTTTATTTTTACCCTTTCCTTTACAAAATTAACCTATGTCTGGAGATTTTATACATCTATAAAAAGTTAAAGAGTACATCATTTCAATATGATACATTTTAGCCACTATCCAAATTAAAGATAGTTTGAGTCATTATATAATTCACTGATCGATCTGTTTAATCTCTTCCTCGTGTAGTCACTTATGTTGCAAAAGTAAAAAAAAAAAAAAAAAAAAGAATGAAAAACAGTTCCCAAAAAGAAGGAAAAAACTTTACAGAAAATTTCTTTGTTGACTATATGTGTCATCCTGCTCCCACACACCATATACTTTCAGTTTATGCTGACTCTACTGTACTTTTAGAGACAAATTGATAATTACTTCCCTTGGAAACATCAGGTAATAATTGTTGCACTGTGTAGACAAATTTTGACCAGAAGAAACAGAATAGGCATTAGAGAAGTGATTCAGCAGCAGATTGAATTATGGTATTCTTTCAATCCTGACATGCTCATTAAACATGTTAAACTGCAGAACATATTACGTTAACTTGAAATTTCTTAAGGATTGTAGATGCTAGAATTTTTTTTTTTTTTGATGCGCTGGAAGGACCTCTGTTAATTGATTTGTAATCAGTTAGTATTGATCATTAACCATTTCTATTATCAGCATGATGAGGCCATTAATAATGATGGTGATGATGCTGATGATGATGTGGTGATGGTGGTGGTGGTGATGATGATGGTTCAGTTTGCCCACAGAAAGGAGAGAAATGTGTTCCAATAATGTGATGATAACTTCTTTTCAGGGTAAATAAACCCAAGTTTACATAATGTGGCCATTACAAGAACCAGACCAGATGTAAGACTAGGACGAAGTTTAGGAAAACACTCTGCCTAGCATACAAACAGAGATTACTTTTCCCTAATCTGCCTAATCCATTTTTAGCCAAGACTCCCTTTAAATTAAAGATATTTATTCAGAGGGAAATATCTAAAATAACCATAATAAAATTAAAGCTTTAAAAACTCCACATTATTTTTACCTAGTTTTCCCTCAGGAAAGCAGTCCTTTTGCCAGTTAGACATTGAAAAAAGTCATGTCTAATTTGAATAAATTAACATATTTTGTGTCAAAAATTAATTCTGAGGCAGGAACAAAAAAAAGAGTAAAGAGCCATTTAAGTTGTGTATTTTACAGGAAAAAAAAAAACAGCATTGTCAGGGCCCGTGACAGCTTTGCTAATTTGATGGTCTTTGATGTTAATTTAGGGTTGGCTTTAATTTCAAAACATATTTTTCACTTAATAAGGGAAACAAAAGAAACTTTCTCCTCGCATCCCCAGTTTGTGATCTCAGAATGTTTTGGCTCCTCCAATGTGAGAACGTGATTGTTTTTATTTCCAAGAAGAGATAATAACACTGGAGAAATAAAAAAGAGTCAAGGCAGCTTGCCTAGCACCGGAAGTTCACAGCCAGAGACTTAATTTCTCACACAATGTGCTGTGCAATGGGCCCATTAACATAGATGAATGGGCTCTTTAAAGGTTTTTTTTTCTTCTTCCAGATATTCAGCTGCCGCTGAATGGTGATATGTTAATAAGGTACTCACTTGCCTATTCTTCAGGTAGTCTGGCTTTCTCTACCTAGGTAATCTCCATATAGGGAAAGCTATTAGGGGGCTGTATTTTATACCACACCTTCAATTATATTAACACCTGCACAGATAATCCACGCAAGGTAAACTAGTGGGGGGCCTGTGGCCTTAGTCCACCCCTTTTTTTCCCCTCAGAGTCACATCTGGGTTGTTTTTTTTTTTTAAGGGGAAAAAATAGTAAAGTCACTTTTATTACACATCAGTGGGAGCATTCTGAAAAAGCTTTCATGCCTAGGAAATTGTTATTTCTTCAAACAACTGACAACCTGCAGAGGAAACCCTAATGGAAATCCAGCTCCTGCATTGTTATGCATTGCCCTCATGTAGATACAGGGGGGTGGATTAAGTTGCTTCCAAAGGGTCTATTGTGTTCAGCATTAATTTGCAGGGCTCTGGATATTGGAGTTTGAAGGTTTTACAACCTTAGTGTTTACTTAGATGTTCTCCATTGCAGTTTGGTTTATTTGCCTCCATTGGCTCTTATTTCCCAGGAAGTGTAACATTTATCTTTATTAACAGCAAATTTGGTGCTATGAGTCTGAAGGAAAGAAATAATTACAAACTCTCTCCCATTTATTAATTTTAGAGTCTTAGAGTCTGTCCTTCAGGATCATTATTTTTTTTAAACTGTTATTTCGGTGAAATATTACTCAAATAAATCTCTTTCTCAAGAAAATGCTTACACCACCCAGTTAAGCAACATGACAATATATTTTGAAATAAGTGTTGAATTATATTCTTCTGAAATATTGTAACTTTAGGTGAATTAATATAATTTTCCCTTGTTGACTTCAATATACTAGGATTGCAAAGATGTGATTCTAAGCAAAAAGAAATATATTTATTGGCTTAAGTTAAGGAAATTTGCTAAACAAATGGTCAGTCCTTTCAATTTTTTTTAAAATAATGATGTCAAATTATGAGGGTCATATCTTAAATGTCAGTTACTACCGTCCTTTCTTGAAATTGTCTATTTTTCTAAGTGGACTTCTTATTTTAATACATTAAATCTTATGTATAGTACTTTACTTTTAGACAATCTGAGGAATTCTAATCTTTCTGTCAAGAAAGAATAAACTTTCATCTAAGAAAGTTTATTTGTTTGGCTTCTTTTCCATTGGATCTTGATAGGAGATAGCTAAACATGCATTAAAATACATTACAAATTCAATCAAACTACATCCTCCAAAAAGTGTTCAATGGAACTAACTCTTATCTTAATTTGAATTCAGAGGCTCAATTGAATAAAGTACATTATGCTTGAACAATTTCAATTCCTCTTCTCTTGCAAGCTTTGTTTGAGAAAGGAAACCAACCACAGGCTACAGGTTAGACTCCAATGTAAGTAAATTATTTTTGTTTGGGATAAATTCCTGTTTGCTTTGAGCACTTGGTCCATATTTTGGACATCTCCTCACAAATATTTTAAAATATAAAGACACTTGAAAGTGATTATGGTGATATTGTAGGTTTATAGGCATTCATATAGAGGAAGAGGTCTGGATTAAATCAAATGCTCCATTTCTAATTCCTGGTTATGCTGACTAGCTGGATGAACTTGGGTAAATCATTTTTCCTCCTGGAGAGTAAGTTTACCTATTTATTAAAAAAAAAAAAAAAAAAAACAGTGCTTCAGATAAGATGATCTCAAAGGTTCCTTCCAACCCTAAAATTTTATGAACCTGTCCTATAGCGTTGATTAGACTATTATTGGTTTCAAAAGGTGCTTCTAAATCAGGATAAATTCCTAAACAAAATCATTATTATCATATAACTGAATAACATTTGCAAACTCTGAATCATTGGTATTTATGCCTATGGAGAAATATTCATACTACTTATAACTAACTTTGAATAATTTCTGTCTATTAATTAGGTTCTCTTTGTTTTTGGACAACAAAGGAAACTCAACATTTGGAAAACGCACAACTGATAGCACACCATTAGAAGGTCCTGATCTCTCCTGAGGCATCTCATCTCACTGTGGAGCAGTTCTAATTGTGACAAATTTTTCTTAATGTCAAGGCCAGATTTGATTCTTTAAGACTTTCATCCAGCGTTCAACATTCTGCCCTTGGGGTCTAAGCAGAATAAGGAAAATGCTACTTTCACATGACTTCAAATACAAAGTTGACAACAAAGTCTTGTTCATTGAGAACAAAACCTCAAAAGTGAAATAAATTGGGAAAAAAAGTTTTGTGAAATCATCTAACAGAGGAAAGAGCCAAAAAAGGGAGTGGCCATCCCCTCCCTCCAATGTCTGTAAATTACACTATATAGAATTCAAAGGAACAATTGGTTAACACAAAGATACTTGAGATGTTTAAGGAGAGAAAACTCACATTCCTTACATCTTTGGATATGACCAGATTTCTTGTCAGCGTAATCTAATCCTGAATTAATCATTAAACAAATCTGGTGTCTAAAGGAACAGATCTGTTTTCTCAGCCACACAGGGATAGGTTCAAATAATGTCATAACTTTCCCATAATCCCTCACTTCTCTTCTCCAGGAAAAACATCTCCAGTTCTTTGAGATTCAAGGTCCTTCACCACACTACTTGCCTTCTTCTGGTTTCTTCCTTGCATATAAAAGTCTTTCCTAAAGTGTATTATATGACCAGAGCAGAACACAGATTATTCCTGGAAGTTAAGCCTCTTTATGTATTCCAAGATCGCGTTTGATTTTAGTTTACATGTACTGTAGACTCATCCCCTAGTTAAATTAGCAAGCTATTAATTATGCCTTTCTCATCTCATACTTATGAAGTTCACTTTTTTTTAATCTAAGTGGAGGTTTTAGTTGAATTCTATCTTAGATTCAGACCAATGTTCTAGGCTGTAAATATCTTTTTAGATACTTATTCTATCATCATGTATTAGCTACTCTCTGGCTTTGTGTCATTTGCAAATTTTATAGGTATACCTTTATCTATCTATCTATCTATCTATCTATCTATCTATCTATCTATCTGTCTGTCTGTCTGTCTGTCTGTCTGTCTCTCTATCTGTATGTCTATAATCTATTTTTGCCTTTTACAAAATTGATTTAAAAAAATAAGCAGCACAGGGTCAAGCATGGATCCCCCAGGGAACTCGTAAAAGCCCTTCTGCCAAATTCACATTTAATTCTAAATGACTGTTCTTTGAATATAGACATTTAACATTCAACCAGTTCTAAAACTATATAATTATGTCATTACAAAGGACACATCGCTCCAGTTTTGTCTGCAAGAATACCATAAGATTCTATCAAATTCTTTGCTAAAGTTTGGATGATCTCCATTTACAGCATTTCCTAGATCTTGAGAGAAATTATCTTCTATAGTATTAATGACATGTTATTTATTAGGATCCAGGCTTCTTATTTGGTCATTTAGGAACCAGCCCTTATAGACCAGTCAGTCAGTCTCTGAAGGACATTACTGATAGATGAGATTGCCCAAATCTTCCAAATCCTCCATCTTGGGTAGGATCCTACCAACTAGAAGACCTTTTTTCTATTTAGAATGTAAACAGAATCTAATTCAAGTGAATTCCTGCCCTAAATCATTAAGCTTAAGCCCTAGTACCCCTCCATTAGAATTTAGGGTGACCCAGCTCATGAAGGAGAAAACCAACCAGCGTGGTCTTAGTAGAGATAGATCCCTTTGTCCAGATTGCTCGAGGCCTCTGAGTCTTATAATCAAGCTACATTCTCAGCAGGAGCCCACCTCCTTCTTTGAAAGTCTACACCTCATTAATTGCTCACCAATGAGGGTTAATTTTCACTGTCAGAGGTACTCCCTTTTCCAAAGATATTTAAGCATTCTGGGATCTCCATGGTTTTGACTTTGATTGCTAGAGAAACCATTGACCACCAATTTATTGATTATTGGCTAGCCTAATAAATAAACTGATTATCAATTATCTAGAAACTCTGTCTCTCTGGCTTTTCATTCATTTCTATCTACCAGATAGTAACCATGTCAGATAAGGAAGTAAATTTAGTGTAGAATAACCTGTTCTTCATGAAGCCATGGTGTCTCTTTTTTAATGCTGCTAGATATTCATTAAGCAGCTCTTAATTGATTCGTTCTACAAGTTGTCTAGGATTCAAAGTCAAGTACATTGGTCCATTGTGTATAGACTTAATTGTTTTTCCCTTTCTGAAGATCAGGACATCAGACCCCTGTGGCACTTTCCCCATTTTCCAAAATCTTTTTAATATCGCTGACGGTGATTTAGCAGTTACACCTGTCAGTTATTTCAGTCCCTGAGGATATAGTTCATTCATTTGGGCCAATGCCTTGAATCTATCAAGAACAGTTAAATGCTTTCTTACTTTCTCTTGAGTGATCTTGGATATCACTTCCCTGTTGGCCATTTTGTTCTCTCACTTTCACAGCAAAGACCATACTCGTCTTGTCAGAAAAAACAGAAACTGATTCTGTAGTTCTATGATTTGAAAATGGGGGACATGGCACCTGTAGTACCTGCCTTGGAGGGGTCCTGGGAACATTAAATGAAATAATGTTGGTAAACATTCTTTACAAAGTTTAAAGTGACATCATATAGATGGATGCTATTACAACAACTCAACTTCAAGTATTATTTTAAAGCTTAATAAATGAATAAACAAGTATGTTAATTTCAAAAAAACTTCAAATTTAGAGAAGAGGAAGCTAGGTATATAAAAGGTAGGGGGTGGTCCTTGGAAGCAGGAAGATCTGGGTTCAAGTCCTACTTTCAATATCAGTTGCATGACTGTTGGCAAGTTTCATAAACTCTCAGTTTATGCAACTAAAATTTGTAGAACAAATTTAGATTTACATTCATAGAGAAAGTTTTCTCATTGGGCATTCCTGCACTGAAGAATTACACATATGGATCAAAAAAATTCATTTTTATAATACTTCATGCTTCATAGATCATTTTAAGGTTTAGAACTTTAATCCTCACAACAACTTTGAGAGGACAGTATTGAAAGCATTGTCAGTCTTATTTATTAGGTGAGTAAACTAAGAAAAATAACTTTCCTAAGTTCACTACCTACTAATTGATAACACCATCACCAAATAAAGTGTATTAACTCCATTTTCAGGGCTTGTACTTTCTGAACTCTACTGTAGTTTATTGCTTCTAATAAATTTTATTAGTTGAGTCATGATGTCAAATGAAGGGTATAGACACTAAATGCTTTAATTTAAGGAAAGAGAATTTCACTGTGATTGGAATAATCGTGGGCAAGCTTCAGGCAGGAGGTGAGATCTGAATGGAATCTGAAGTAGGATGCTTACAGGTAAAGAGGAAAAGGGTTGAGGAAGAGCATTTTAGGTAGGGAAGAAAAAGGATGAAAAAAGCCCTAAGCTACTATCAGAGATACAAAGGGTGGACCCCTTGGCCCAGAACCTCGGATTCCTGTTTTTTGGTAACACTACTATGCCTGGTACAGTAGTGAAGAGTTCAGTATGGTAGTTTAATTGTGGGCTGACTAAAGCCAATAGCGATAGGCCAGGTAAACCTCATCCTTCATCTATTTCAAAGAGCTCACTTAGCATAAAAGTTCACCCCAAATTCCTCTTAATCTAATTCAGTAGAGTTCTCAGGATATCTGTTCATCAAAAAGGAATGCTTAGATGTACGTATAAGCCTCTGTTGTGGTGGTGTTTCACTCCAGCGGGCATGCAGGTGGACAAGTTTGGGGGTGGAAGGGACTTCAGAAAGTGTCTAATCTACTTCCTTCCTTTCTCAGATGGGACACTGGACTCTGAAACCGGAGGTTTCACGTTGGTTTGTCAGGAATGAGGTCTATACACCAGCTCCTGCACATCTCACCATGCTACCTGCACTGAGCCATCTACCCCTCTTCTCCAGACCAGAACCATGGATGCTGCTCCTGGGATATTGGACCCTTAGAGGTAAACCTTGATTTCATCTTGCCCAGGACCAGGACCCCAAATCACTTTTGAGCCATTCATACCAGGGCACTCTGCCCTGCCCTTTGACCTGCATTTTGCGGATTATTTTATCCCCATTAGAATTTTAGTTCCTTGAGGACAAAGGTTGTACTACTTGCTTGTATTTATTTTCCCAGGATTTAGCCCAGTGCTTGGCACATAACAAGCATTAACAATCGGTCTCTCCTTCTCCCTCCTCCAAATGAGGAAATTGAGTCCCAAAAGACATAAGGGAAATTGCCCCAAATCACATTGATAAAAGGAGTAGAACTGGGATTGGAGCCCAGGTCTTTTGTCTTTTTTGTTTTCAAGGTCAGTGCATTTTCCTCTTTACTGCTGTGCTTCTGAAAAAAAGAGAAAGGAGAAGAGAGGACAGGAGAGAGGGAGAGAGAGACAGACAGACAGACAGACAAGGAAGCAAGTGTGGGGAGAGAGGAAAAGAGAGATGGAGGGAGGAAGGAAGGGAGGAAGGAAAGAAGGAAGGAAGGAGAGGAGGGGAGGAAAGAAAGTTAAAAGAAATTATGAGAAACTTAAGTCCCAATTCTGGCTATTGGATGGAGGGTAAGCCATTTACCTTTCTGGACCTTAGTTTCTTCATCTGTAAAATGAAGTAGTTGTATTAGATCAGTGGAGTCAAATTCAAATAGAAATGGAGACCACTAAATCGTACATAAGGGTCCCTATGGGTTTATATTGACTTAGAAAATCACAGATTAACATCATGTATGTTTTATAATATTTTTACTTATTTTGTTACATATTTCTCAATTACATTTTAATTTGGTTCAGGATCCACTTGTGGTGTTGCAGTCTGACACTTCTGACTTTGATGATCTGCTAAATCCTTCTCATGTTTAAATCCATAATCCTATGATGAATACAAGTCTGACCATGTCCCCCCTCTCTCTACTCAATACATTCCAGTGGCTGCCTCAGGTATCAAATATAAAATCCTCTTTTTACTTGTCTATCCTAGCAGAATGTGAGCTCCCCAAGGGCAGGGATTATTATTTCCCTGCTTAGTATCCCCAGCCTTAGCACAGTGCTAATAAAAAGCTAACAAGCACAGAGCTTAAATGCTGAGAAAAATGGCACAAATCATTATTCCAATCTACTCGGGGAGGCTGAGGCTAGCGGATCACTTGAGCTCAGGAGATCTGATTAGCATTAGGCTAAACTGATCAGGTGTCTATACTTAATCCAGAACCCATATATTAAGTCCTTGGCAAAAGGAGAAAAGGAGAACTAAGCTTCCTAAGGAGGGACAAACCAGCCTAGTTTGAAAACAGAAAAAGTCATAGCTCAAGTGTCAGTTAGTAGCAAGATCAAGCCCATGGAAGCCAATGCACTTATAACCTAGAGGGACATAGGAAGACTGCCTCCCTGCCCCCCTAAAGAAACAAAACAAAACAAAAAACCAACAACGATAACGGTAATAGGCACTTATTAAATTCTTGTTGGCTCCTTGAGAATGTGGACATGGGTTAATTCAAGGGCCTCCAGCACAGACATCTGGCTCTGCAGAATTCTAGAAGGCTCCAAATGTATTCAAATACTTTAAAGGTAAAGTCTGCACCTCTGACCTCACTAGAAAGACTAGAATGACTTAGGGATATGGGCCAAGAACTGATCTGTTTGAGCAGCATCACTAATTCATGGCAAGGAGTCTAACAGTTTCCAGGCTTGAATGAGAAATGGTACCAATAATTCCCATTTTCTCTTTCCCTAGGAACAGATATATAGATATAGATATAGATATATAGATATAGATATAGATAGATATAGATATAGATAGATGGATAGACAGATAAATAGATATAGATAGATAGATATACAGACATATATAAACATTATAGAGGATAAATATGAGAGGATGGGCAAAGGCAGTTGTGACTAGTCAGGAATCCAAAGCTGACTCTTGCAACTGTAACAATATTTTTGATCACTGATCTCATCTTTGGAAAAACTCGTATACAGTTCTAAGTCTGTTGACCACTCTGTTTTTGCAAATGCTCCTAAATTTCCCTCCTCAAGGAGAGGGGAAGGGAGGGAGAGAATTTACAACTCAAAATAAAAGAATGCTTTTTTTTACAGGTTACTGAGAAAAAATATAAAATAAGAGAGAAAAATGTACACATGTTGAAGAAACAAACCGGGAACAACAGGTGAAAGTAGGTGAGTGATCTAAATCACAGTCACTGCACAGGTAACATAACTTTGGGTTTTGCCAGCATAAGAAGAGTTAGATGTACAAGATTTGCAGCAGAAGAGTAGGCAAGAGGACGTGTGAGTAACAACACATGACTCTGATTGCACTTTCACCATTCAGAGAAAAACCTTGCCTTCAATTGGAAATGTGGCCAAATCTGGGTCCTACAAATGAGTCCCTAGTGCCTTCTCATTCTCTTGCCCTCACCCAATGGAAGCAGTTACTAGGTCAGTATGCAATCCTATCACCTAACAATGTGGAACTGTAGGGAAACACGTGGTCTGAGATTCTGCTGTTTCACTGTTGACTTACCAAAGTAAAAAAAAAAAATGAAGAAGAAAAAGAAAGAAAAGAAAAATGTTTGTTCTCTCCATCACAGTGTGCTGGGATCTCTTCTTTTCTCTTTCTACAGGCAAGTAACACATGCAAATCTCCCCACAAATCAGGAAGCAAATAGGCTCGTTCTCGTTCACTTGTCATTGTCATGAAGCATCTGCTCACAATTTTTCCTTTTCCCCTGTAAGTTCATTCCCGCCCCCCCAACTCACTCACTGTGTGATCCGACTCCCAAACCTCGCCCTGCCACCTTTGTGGCTGCCACATCGTCTTTTCCTTGTGGCTACATCACTAGGCGCCTGATCAAAGAGCTCATTAACAAACTGCTGCGGGAACTTGCGCACCGCATTCCCTCTACTGCTCCTGGAGGCGGCTTTTCACTGGGTGCTCCAATACGGTGAGGCTCAGGCAGCGGCAGCAGCGGCGGCCGAGAGCTCTCCAACAGCCGAAGCAGCAGCAGCCACCCCGGAGACCCAGCCCAGAGCCATGCATAGCAAGGTTTGGCAGAGGCAAAGGTAATCTTGTGGACTTTCTGTTCCAATTCTGGCACGGGCCATGGCTTTGCACAGCAGGAAAGGCAAGTGTGCAAAAGTTGGTGTGTTTAAATGCAGACCAACTTTGAGCAGCTAGAAATGGGCTCCAGAAGGTAAGATTTGGGTGAAAATGGGAAGAACTAATCCAGGAATTTTGGGACTCTAGAGGAGAAGGGACAGCTAGGAACAAGGGAATGCAAAGCAGATGCCCAGCTGAGTCTAAGGGGATGTGTGAGGGGGTGTGGGGCTGGTCATTATTTTATTAAAGAAGGAGATGAAACCACAGGCTGAGGCTTGGCAGATGGGAGGAGTTTCTACCTTCTTGTTAGGATGGCACATTCACGGAACCTCAGAGTTGGATGGCACCTCTGAGATCATTTAGTCCAGCCTTAGTGATTCGGCCTAAAACCATGTTCCTTTTGTAGGCTGCCTGCAAAGTTTTGGACCACACCTCCTATACCAAAGGCAAAAGCATAGTCTACCCAGGTGGTGTGTCTGTGGGTCTCCTCTGTGGCTACATGCATACACACATATGTGTATATATGTGTAGGCTTATGTATTTGTTTGTCTATATATTGCATCTATAGTATGTGTAGCAAAATGCATACACATGTATATATAGATACATATATGTGTGTGCATCTATGCATATAGGGGTATTATATGTGACTATACAAACATATACACACACACACATATATATGCATACATATACATATATGTGTATTTCTGTGCTATAGAAAATGGCTGTAAAGGGAATAAAATCCAGTGTAATTTTCAGTAGTATCAGTTGTATTGGAGTTGGGGGAATAAGCAGGGTATTTTCATTTTAATATTGGTATTTGATTTTTGCATTAGAGAAACTTTCCTAGTTACTGTTTACTACTTAACCTCTTTATTTCTGAATGTGTTGTTATGAAAATAGAAACTTTAAACTGAGCTGGGAAACTAGTGAAGGGAAATAAACCCTCACTTGAGCTAGGCACCATGCTTTGTGTTTCATACTCATTCAAAGAGTAGATATGTGTGCATTACCCAGACCATCCAAGCTCATAGTACACTGGTTCTTCCTTTATCTATTTTATTATACCTCAATATGAGTGAAATATTTGAGAACAATAAATAAAAAATGGTAAACACTCTTTTATAGAAGGTGTACTGAATTTCTGGCCAAGTTTGGATGTTACACATGAAGGCAGAATGTATTTTTAGGATATTTCATTTTAAGCAAATAAATAGTTGTTAATTTTAAAGGGGTCTTCTTTTCCATTATTTTATGTGACTTGAGAGAGCACCACTAAAAATCTATTCCTGTCCTGGGATAGTTTTAGAAAGGAAAAAAATTCAAAACACCTGAATTCTCATACTCTGTCTTGACTTTCTTGGACATTTTTTTAAAAAATTAAGTTCAAATAGTATTTAGTTCAGAGTATTGCAAAGAAATTAGTTGGGACTATGTATCTATCAATGAGTGAGACAGCAGCCAAGATGACACTGGGTGTTTTTGCTCCAATACTTCCAGCAGATCTGTGGTGTCATCCTTGAGGATTTTCCTTCCAACAGAGTGTTATTAATTAAAAAAAAAAATAAAGTAAGGCAGTTACTCCTGAAATTCTCACCACCTTTGTGATTAAGTAGAAAAGGTACCTCATTGAAGCAGCCATTAGAGGAAGGCAAAGTTCCATTGAGGAGAAAATATATAGACATCTGGCCAGTCTAGAATGATTTCCTTAACTAATTTCATCAAAATAAGTAAAATTGAAGATTATTTTGAACTTTATTATATTTCTATATAATGTGGTATCAAAGCAATTAATTTATGTTCTTAATATAGAGATATAATGCTCTATGGAAGATCAGGCTTAATTTGAGGGTTTAAAAAAATCAGTAAATGAATAAAAGTAGACATAAATTTTGCTTTTAATTTAATTCTGTGATCCCCACCCCCATGCCAAATGTCAACATGAGTATCTAAACATGAGCTTATTAGCCAACACGCATAAAATATTTTCATTGACTTATGCCTGCATTCTATACCAGGACGCAATCCCTCCAGTTCTGACTTTGCCCTTGTTTATTTAAATCTGATGCGCACCGATGATCAGCCTTTCAGAGAGGCTGCATCTCCATGAATGTGGGATGCCATGATTAGACATTCAAATGAACCTGGTTTCTTTGAATATGGCCTAATGATTGAATGTTCCCCAAAACACAGGGACTCCTCAGGGAAATACAGTGATGTCTCAGCACATTTCCTCAAGGCCTGGAGAATACTTGAAGCCAAGAAGCTCCACTCTACCTAACTACTTAGGAGTCCTCTGCTTTAATCACCAAGGCTAAGTTCACACTTAAGCAATTAACCATATGATTGCTCCAGTATGAATGAGCTCACACCTCATCAGTGTCTTTCCTTCAGGCACTGACAGACAACATAGTCTATGCTTCGGGATCTATCTGTTTGTCTGAAACATATAAGTCTCTCAATATACAGGCTCATAAAAAAGATATCGCTTATCTTTGTTTATTCCCCCATGTTATTTCCAAACGCTACAGAGCCCTTCCCCCTACCCACTTTCCTCCACCAGTAGTTGGTTGTGTTCTCTCTCTCTGTCTCTCTCTCTCTATCTCTGTCTTTCTGTCTCTGTCTCTCTCTGTCTCTCCCTTACTTTGTATATATTTTGTATTTATGTGTATATTTATTCATGTATTTTTCTGTATAATAAATTGTCTTGAATTTACTCAAGAGACAGCATGGCATAGGAGAGCTAGCTGGTGTCAGATTAAAGGGGACCTGGGCGTCTTCTGAACACTTACTCCCTGTGTAACACTGGGCAGGTTGCCTTTTCTCTCAGTTGCAGAGAAGGTGCCAGTATTTTTTAAAGACCTTTGTATTTTTCTGTGTATATATTTTGTTCTTCTTCTCTTCCCCTGCTCCCACCTTGCAAAATCTCCTAGGAGGAAGGGACTGTTCTTTTTATCTTTGTAGCCAGGGAAAGGTAAAAGAATAAACATAGAAGACTGTGCTAACCATTTAACAGAGATTATCTCGTTGGATTGTAGACCCAGAGCTTGGCACTGGAGGGAGGGCTGAAGGAACAAACATTTATTAAACACCTACTATGTGCCAGGCACTTTACAAATATCATTTCATTTGATCTTCACAAAAACCTTATGAAGTAGGCGCTATCACTAGCCTTATTTTAGAGTGGAAGAAACTGAGCCAAACTGATTTGCACAGGGTCACACAGCTAGTAAATTTCTGAGTCTGAACTTGAATTCATATCTTTCTGAGTATTATAGACACCTCAATGACACTGAAGGATACACACATACACACATGCACACACACATATCTTACGCACATGCACAAGCACACGTATATATATGTAGTTTACAGATACATATATAAATTTATATACATATACACACATAAGTTTTATACATTTACATGCATACATATATATGTTTATACACACACACCACTTAAATATTTGTTGGAATTGTTAAATTAAGATACTGATCTCCCTGCTCACTTTATGTCATAACTACAGTTATAATTTAGGATTAGATGATTCAGGATTTTGTGGAAGTTGAAGTTTAGATAGCAAACCTCACTCCCTACCCTTCACACTCTCAATTTCTTGTTGACTTGTTTCTTATTTTCACAGAGGCAGGAAAGACCTTTCTCCCTGGGCTTCTTCAATCTGAAGTCTGTGTTTGTTTTGTTTAGTTTGTGTGTAATATTTTTATAATTATATTTTTTGATAATCCTATATATTTTATGCGTTTAAAAACCTTCAACCAAGAAGGGGTCCATAGATTTCACAGGTTCAAGCCTTTTCCTGATGTTAGAAAAGGTTAAGAAGCCCCTGGGATCAGAGTAAGCCATTAGGATTTTTAAACAAGTTAGCTATTGGAAGAATTAGTTCATTTTGAAAATCCTCTCCCAAGATCTGACTGGGCGAAGATTTGTCTAGATATGATGATGATTTTTTATAAAACTTTGAATTTGCCAGACTTTATTTTTAGTTCCCCTCAGACTAATTTTTTTTTACAAATACAAATCCAGGCAAGAGAATTCCATGCTGCCACCCCTCCCCCACACACCCTTGGTTGTAGCCATTTCTTAGCACTATTTGGTAGTGTCCCAGGGGATAGTACTATGGACCTGGAATCAGGAAGACCTGAGTTCAAATGGCTGTGTGGCCCGGGACAAGTCACGTAACCCTGTTTGCCAGTTTTTTTATATGTAAAATGAGCCAGAGATGGACATGATAAACCACAGCAGTATCTTTGCTAAGAAAACCCTAAATTGGATCGTGAACAGTCAGATGGTACTGAACAACAACAAAAACGTCCTGCATTTTATAGACCCCCCAAAATCTCAAATGCTAAATCCCCACCCAGATCTCACATCACTGCAAGACTAAATTAATAAAAAAATCAATTAATTATTTTATAACAACAGTCAGTATTTCCAAAGTGCTTTCACTATATAGAGAGATTTTATAGAAAGATCGATAACTAGTTTAGGTAACAACAAATTTTCATCTGAAAGACTTTAGTGCTCATCTCACTCAGTCCTTCAGTGGATATATGAGGAAATCATACATGAGGCATTTTACAGATAAAGAAACTGAGTGTCATAGAGATTCAGCAACTTGGCCATGACGCAACCAAAAAATGGTTTCAAATGCAGGTTCCTACCTCAAAGTCCAACTCAAAACTCATCCATATAAATGTTTTCTTTGTGAGAAGGAAAAAAATCAAAATAAGAAAGCTGGTAACTACTAAAGACTATCTTAGCAGTGCTTAATGTAGCCACTGTTCAAGGAGAAAGGCTTTCAAATATCATAGATTCAGAACTAGAAGGGATCTTAGAAGTCCATTTATTCCAAGGACCATGAGTTAAGTGATTTGTCCAAGGTCACAAAGGTAGTGAGAAGCAGTGGCAGCATTGAGTTTTATCTCAGTGTCCTTGTAATTTCTTTCCTTTTTGTGTCTGTCCTTCATTTTCGAAGAAGACCATGCCATCAGAGAAATGATGACATGATTTGCACTTGATTTTGTTTTGAGCGAGGGAGGGCTATGCAAGTCACCAGTCTCACTTTCTCCTCCTGAGCCATCTGTATCCAGTGACCAGATATTCATCAGGATTACTGGAGACTGCCCAGGATGCAATGGGAGACCTAGGCCTTTTAAGCTAAGGCCTTTTCAGGAAGTCACTTAAAGTGGGATAATGCCCATTCAGTGGATAAGCCTCTTTAGAAGGTAGTCAGGGGGATGGCCCCTTTAATAGAGAAGAAAAATAAATAGACAAATCACTCTGGGAGGTGCAGGGGCCTCAGAGTTGTTGTTTGGAAGAGAAACTGTCATTATGGACATTCACTCTGAGCCAGGAGGGCAGTGTCTCCAGTCATCAGTAGAAAATTGGACCTTATAGGATCCTAGATCTAGAGCTGAAAGAGCCCTCAAAGGTCATATAGACTTCTGAGGACTCCTGCTCTCATTGGTGTTCTGGAGCCAGCTCATACCAGGTTGTAAGAGTCACTTGTTAAATTTTGAGTTTGAGCATTAATATGTTGGAAATTAGGGGGAAATGTATAAAGGCTTGATTTATTGTTTTGTTCATTGTCTAGGCTTAAGAAAATGATAGAGAAAATATTAATTATGCAGATTTAATTTAAAAGAATGTCATACAGCTTTTTTCCTCTCTGAGGAGAGCCGGTTGTTAAATATTTCCTGTTCACTTCTAGATCTGTGATCGTAGGACTTTCAGAGAGTGCAAGTGATTTGGCCAAGATTACACAGAAACTAAGAATCAAATGCAGGATTTGCACTTGAGTTCTCTACCTTCTGAGCCACCATTCAACACCATGTTCTCAGTTCTTATTTCTGGGGCAAGAATGGGAGGAGTAGCCTGCTTCCTGGTGACAATCCACTCCTCTCTCCCTGCTCAGGAGCTTTCCTTGAGTCTATTCTGGGCTGTGGATTCCCCTGCGCCCTTTTTGCACTTTCAAGTTTAATTTTGCCTTTAAAAACTCAATTGGCTCATCTGTTAAACATTAAGCAGCTCCCATTTGAGCCACAGGGGGAGCACTGGGAAAACTCGCAGCTGCTAGAACATTGAAAATGGGTTGTTTTTTGTTTTGGGTTTTTTTTTGTTTTTTTTAAAAGAGAGCATTTTTCGAACTTTAAAGCATTTCAGCAGCCATGTATTTCCTAATTCTTCCCTTCCTGCTCTCCCTTCCCCACAATGGTTCATCTGTTTAACTTTTATCTGGCATTGGAAAACACAAGCCAGAGAATTAAATAGCCCTCAGATGAGTTTTTGTTTAATGCAAAATGAAAATAAAAGCAGAGTAGGGAAGATCTGTGGGGGAGCTATGGCCCAAAATAGCTTGAAGCATGTCCTCTTCTCTGTCTGTAGAAATGAGGCTGAATTCTATCCATCCACCTAGCCCATTCCACCCTTCCCCTCATAAGTGACAGAAGAATTCCAAAACCAATTTGTACAGTGCCAACAAGAGAGAAGCAGAAATCTGTCTGGAGCTATTGAAGAAGAGCTTGATATCAAAGGTGTACTCTAGTACACTATAGAAATCTAATTGATTTCACATGTCAGTTTCAGAATCTGTGTAGAAGGTTGAGAAAGTTCTACTCTACATAAAGTAAGAGAAAGTTCCTCCTCTCTCTACACACACACACACACACACACACACACACACACACACACACACACACACACACACACCATATTTGTTCAGCTTCTTAACAACTGGGCTGTCAGGGATTACATTTCTAGCTTTTTGCATTCATACCTTTGAATTAGAACAGAAATTCCTCATTCAAACACAAATATCCCTGGGAAAGGTAATACATTAAGCTATTTTTAGCTATTTTAACCATGAAAGTGTTTCTGTTTGTCTTAATTGTTTTTTTCTCTCAGAATGGTCAAGGAGTTGGAGGAAGATGGAAAATAAAGTCTAGTACTTCTCTGGGAAAGCTGATGCAATAGAGTGAGAGAAACCAGGGAAAGAGGCTATGATGTAGCCCAACTTTCAGCCCAGCCTCTGTGGACAGCATCTCAGGAAGCAACCTTTATAGAGATATACCCTGGTAACTACTTCTGTGGATGCTGCATCCATAGCCAGGGAAGACTTAGAGAAGAAAGACTCTTAGCCTGTAGTCCTTGATGCTATCAAGCAGTTGATCATCAGAAACTGATGTAATTTTGTCAATGGAAGGGATATTAAAGATGATTCACTACTGTCTACTTTGCTTCTAAACCCTAAGGATCATGAAATCTTTCCATTTGACTTGCAACTGAAATGTTATATGTTGTCTTCATTATAATGTGAGCTCCGTGAGAGTAGACCCTGTGTTAATTTTCTTTTTGTGTCCCCAGTGTTTATTATAGTACTTTGTAGAACTCATAAATGACTATTCACTCATTAATTTATCTATCTATCCTTTCATTTCATTCATTTACTCATAAGGAAAGATGCTCAAAGAGGCAAAGCATTGGCAAAGACAAATCTTTTCTTCATTATAATTGTGACAAGGTTTGACTAAGACTAATTATTGAACTTTCATCTATGACCCACATGTTATAAATCCTAAAGAGAGAATTTTCAACACTTGAATTTAGTAGTAAATTGGAAAAAGTAAGATTCTTTGGCAATTCCTTGACTTGAATATATTTATATCTGTTCATTATAAATTATATAATATGCAGAAGTATATAACACACACACACACACATACACACACCCATGCACACACACACACACACACACACACACACACACTCTTGGCTCAACTGGCCAATTTTATGGGACTCTGTCCTCATTGATGGAGATTGATTACTCAGTGCTCTTTACCCCAGTAAAAGATGGAGCTGAGGAGAACTGGAGAGAAGAGACATCCAGACATTCCTGGTTTCCTGAAATGAAAGAGATGTGTGATTCCAACCTCTCTTTGGGGACTTGAAAAGAGAAAGACTCTGGAAAGAAGCCAACATGTAGACACACTGAAATTTCAATGAAAGTGTGATTCCCAGCTTACTACACTAGAGACTTTGGGCATTTTTTCTCTCTGGGTGAGATCTGAGACTGAATTATCTCATGCCCAAGGGTAGAGCTCCTTCACTCCATTTGTATGGTATGTATTCTCCTATGTATACTTTCTCTGATTTCTGTTTTGCAATGGACTTGAATAAATGGGTTTGTTTGCTGTTTGCTATGGGTGTTCATTGTGGAATTGGCATTTGGTGAGAAGGGAATCAAATTTTGGTTATTTAGCTTGTATCCTGCCTTTTCCATTAATGAATAGCAGTCAGGATTGTAGCTTAAACCTAAAAACTACTCTCCCCAGACTGATAATACTTAAGAGAGCAGAGAGAGATATAATTCTAGTCCAGTACATTCTTTCCAAGAGAAGCAGAGTAGCCAGCTTCTGGCCCCAAACTCTTGCTTTCTCTTGACAAAAATCAATAGTCTTCCTTGAAGAAGGGTGGGGGAAAGGAGGCTGTATCTATCTATCTATCAATCTATCTATCTATCTATCAATCTATCTGTCTATCTATCAATCTATCTGTCTATCTATCTATCTATCTATCTATCTATCTGTCTGTCTGTCTGTCTGTCTGTCTGTCTGTCTGTCTGTCTGTCTGTCTGTCTATCTATCTATCTATCTATCTATCTATCTATCTATCTATCTATCTATCTATCTATCTATCTATTCTTGACTCAGTGAAGCACATCTACCAGACCCATGTAGGCCTATATAATCTACATAAGTGTAATAGCCCTTAGACCACAACTCATATATATGTCTGGGTACTATTGTGCCCGTGTATGTGTGTGTGTATGTGTGCATGTGTGTGTGGGTGTGCATGTGCACATGTGACATTTATATCTACCAGAGACTATTAGCCTGGGATCCGCAAACTTGTTCTTTAAAATATTTTATAACTATTTCCATGTAATTTGTTGCTTTTGTAATGCTATACCTTTTATTTTTATGCATTTAAAACATTCTGAGAAGGGACCCATAGCCTTCACCAGATTCCCAAAGGGCTCTATGACTTACAGAAAATAATTAAGCACACCTGAGGTAGGTATAGAGATTCTTTATATGTAAGTATGAGAGAAAAAAAAAGGGCAAAAAGAAAAAATGATAGGAATTTATGACTGGAATGGGTTTTAGGGATCATGTAGCTCCATGTAATTATTACATATTTAGTGAAAACAGGGCTGAGAAAGGTTAAATGATTTTTCTCAAGTAACCTGGTTAGAGGTAGAGCCAAGGCCAGGTCTTCCCATGGCAGTATCCTTTCCACTACATGATGCTGCCAATTCTTTCCATTCTTTTCTTTTCTTTGCACAAGTAGCAAAACCCACTAGTATATTTTTTTTCAAAATTCAAAATGAAAATAAATCTAAAATTTGTAAAGGTTTAAAACTCTGCATTATTTTAGAACTGTATTTTAATTTTCTAGGAATCCTTGAGACTACGGGACTTTAAAATAAATATGTTTGGGCTCTCTCTGTTACAAACATCTCTCTGTTATAAACTATTTAACTCCACCCCCCACCAAGCTTTTTGTCTTTGTTTATATTTTGGAGTATTATTTTAGGTCCCTTCCATGGCAGGCAAGCCTCATTTTCTCTGTAAAGTGATACAGTGGCATCTTTCAGCCAACAAGGGTTCTAAGTGACCAGACATTTACAGATGCTGTATCTTTGAATTCTTGAAAGGCATTTTGTCATAGAGGATAGAAGAGAGGTTTTAGAGTCAAGAAAATTTGTGTTCAATCATACCTTTGATGCATAGTAGCTATGTGAGAAGCAGAGTAGCCAGCAAGTCATTTAAAGTTATCAGGAAAATCTTGAGGACTGATGATCAACACCAGTGGAAAGAGCCTCATCCCTGGAGTTTGCTAAATGGATGATATCATAAGGTCTAGTACCCCCTTCCAACACTCCCCCCAACCCCCTACAAAATTAGGCTACATTTCCTAAGACAGACTTAATTTAGGCTTCCAGTCTTTTGTTCTTTCCACTTTCCTTTCACATTTTCAGAAAGATCACTCTTCTTGAGGAAAAACAGACCTGGATGAATCACAGTAAGGACTTGTCATCTAAATTCACTATATTCTGCTGGTATTTATCCTTAATGATATATATATATATATACATATACATATATATATATATATATATATATATATATATATATATATATATGTATATATATATATATATTATTTTGATGAAATTAAAGCCATTTGGTGTTCTTAGATGTTTCAGTGAAGGTTGGTTTTTTTAAAAAAAAATTTGAGTGATGGAAGTTACCCTCTTTTGTTTTCTGATTATTTTCTTTGCATTTTTAAAAATAGGTTCATTTGCAAGAGTATATATTGATTCTACTGATTGGAAGAAATGGCAACCGTGAATCTGAATTGTCACAGGTCATTAAATTCATAGACCATAACATCATTTAGAAGTGGAATATTTTGATGTACTGTAAACTATCAACTTCTGTAGATTTGCTTGAATGGAATTCATACCCTTTTTTTTTTAAAGGATCCACTGATCTCAGCCAGACTGGAAGTTCAGTGGTTTCTCATGATCCCAATCTGAACACATTTGCCTGCTTTGTCTCTGACCTGGAACAGGGCAATCTTGTGGCCCTGAGACTTACCATGTTGACCATACTCATGTCTTACATAGAGCAAACACCCAATTGACTTAGCACAGAAGTTCTCAGTTCAAGAGATCCGGCAGAGATGGGTTTCAGATGGGCACCACTGAGAGGACTACACACAGCTCAATGTATATTTATAAAATTGAACAAAAGGGAGAAGGAAGAAAAGAGAAGAAAATGATGCAGTATTGAAAGACTAATTCATTTTTTAAAAATCTGTTAAATTCCTACTATGTACCAAATACTGGAACATAGGAACTGACCAAGGACATACAGAAAATGAAACTACCCTCAAGAAACGTACGTTCTAGTGGGAGAAAACAACGTAAGTATTTGTCTTCAGCCAAGGCATAAATTTCCTCCCCTCTCAGTTCCTAAAAAAGACCCAGGTTTTTCTGATGTTATAATTATCCAGCCCTTTGCCTGTTCCAAATGAGCTGGGTAGTCTCAGAAGGAGGTTGTTGAAAGATTGTGAAGAAGAATACTGGCTGCATGTGGTTAGCACATCCAGTTATGTCCCATTGGGAATGGAACCAGAGAAACTCAGAACTGGAAGAGACCACTTTTAAAAAATCTCTGATATTTGCTATCTGTGGGACGATAGACCAATAAATACCTTGACATCCATGGGCCTCATTTTCCTTTTCTATATAACAAAGTGTTTGGAAGAGGTAGTTTCAGAGGGCTCTTTCAGATCTCTGGTCCTATGCCATTTCTTCCAATACAAATTTCAAGCATGAACCTTCTCTGCAATAGTCTTGATGAGTGTTTATCTAGCATTGGTTGCAGAACCCCTGAGGGAGAGCCAGTGATGTACTGGTAAATTTTTTACAATCAGATCTCCAAAAAATGTGTAATCATTATGCTTTTTTTTCAGGCAATCAAGATCAAGTGACTTGCCTAGGGTCACACAACTAGTGAGTGTCAAGTCTGGATTTGAACTCAGGTTTTCCTGACTTCAGGGCCAGTGCCTTATCCACTTTACTACCAAGTTACCCACACAGTACACTTTTAAGTTTAATCTGAGTTATTAGCATTTTCTCCATCATTTTCTTCAGTCTCGATAGAAATCAACTAAGCAAAAAACCAAGTTCTTATTTCAGTGTTGCTTTCTGAGGTGCAAATGCTCACATTTAAATTTTCAATTTAAGCATTGGTTCTCCTGAGTGCATACCTTGAAGGAGAATCCATTGGCTTCTCAAGCATCCCATTCCACATATATATGGTTCTAGTAGGTAGGCAAGTTGTTCATTAAATCTAGTCAAAATCTGCCTCTATCACTTCTATCCATTGAACTACATTCTGTTGTCTGGATCCAAACAGGGCTAGTCCAGACCCTCTGTTGGGCATTAGAATTACAAAAATAAATAGTACAAATACTCTTTGTCAGCCAAGAGAATAATGATTCTGCCTGCTCTAGTGGTATTCAAAAGAAGTAACATGGGTGCTAGAATGAGTAAGTGTTCTGGATATGTGTTTAGGAGGGGAGATTCTGAGGCCATAGCATCTAGATGAAAGAGTGTCTGGGTGTTATATACTTTTAGTTCCTTGAAATGCTTGCAATTATGAATTCTTGCTTTAAAATAAATTATTTCCTACACAATGGTGGACAGGCTGAGCCCAGAGGCTTGTAAATTCTTGAACATTTTCCCTACTTTTGCTACAGATGGAAAGTACCAATGAATCATATAATGGGAAGGAAAGATTGCCTAGATGTTCTCTCTTATAATCTGGCATCATGGAGGCTCATCAAGTCTACTTTGTAGAGGCAGTCCAACTCTGGATTTTCTTCTAAAATGTTTAAACAGACCCTTAGGTGAAGTATTTTTCTTCTTTTTCTATTTAGGTGAATTTACAAGTTTTGTTTCTTGAGAACAAATCACCAGTTTGGATGCACTAAGAAACTAGTGGTTTGAAGGAATTTCCAGATACTCTTTCTTGGATACTATCTATAAGTTCAAAAGTGATGATAGAGATGAATCAAACTTTCCTTTTCTTTCCATATCACAATTTTTTAACTTTATTCCTTTAAAAACATTGTTTTGTGTCATTCTTGCCTCTGTTTCCACAACATCCATTTTCCCATTGATCCTGGTCTCCTAAACAAGTACATTGTGCTCTCCACGTTACCAGCCAAAATCTCTTGGACATTCATAGTGTTCCAAGCACAGAGCCTTGTAGCAAAGTAATAAAATAAAATAAAGTAAAAGTAAAACCAAAATAGAGGATCCTTACCACAATCTCACAATACTTATCATTGAATTGGCAAGATAGAATAAATACATTTTAGATAGATTTAAAAATCTATAACTAAAGGAAAATAAGAGCTCTATGAACACCAGCACAGAGGATGTTTTAAAATAGTTGAGGAAGACTTCATGAAGAAAATGGTGTTAGAATTAGGAATTTCTTTACATGTACTTGTTGTGAATATGCCTTCCATGGTGTCTGTGTATGTGTGTATGTGTGTGTGCGCGTGCATGTGTGTGTGTGTGCGTGTGTGTGTGTGTGTGTGTGTGTGTGTGTGTGTGTGTGTGTGTGTGTGTGTGTAGGGAGGAGAGTATGTTGCAGTGTGGTAGATGGAGCAAAGGACTTGATATCCGGAATGATCTGGTTTCAAATCATGCCTCAGACACTTACTGTCTTTGTGGTTCTGGCTAAGCCATTTAACCTTTTGGGCTTCAGTTTCTTTATTTGAAAATTGAAGGGATTGGACTCACTGACCTATAAGATCCTTTATGGCTCTATATCTTCAGTCACAGGATTATACTGTGACTTAAGGATGTACCACATTTCATTCAGTCAACTACCCCTCCCCCTTTTTTTTTTAATAGAAAAAAGCCTTTTTGATTTCCGGTGTCTTTTATTGTTACAATAGATTTGGCTTTCACACACCCCAATCCCCACCTTGATGTTAAAAGAATTTTAAATGTCTCCCTACATCTTCAATGTCATTTTCTTAATTCTTCTCAGAAATAATCTTTAGAAATCCTGGTCATGGAAAAGTGATGTCACTATAACATTTTATACACAAGGAAAAAAATATTAAGGAGCATTGTTATGTTTTCTAATACAGACCAGAAGCATGAAACAAATGCCAGGTTCTGGAAAACTTTCATGTCGACCTCTGTCCTTTTGTGATCTTAAAAATCTGTTTTGCATCAGAAGCTGCAGGGATACAGGACAGGGTGCATGGGGGAAGAGCATGTCCTGCTAAGTCTAACTATATCCAGGGGCACTTAGGATGTTACTAAAAAGGAACAAACAGCAGGTAATGAGGGATTTTAATAGGAGTAAAAATGCTTTGAAGTTGGTTGGTTTTGCCCACACAATTTTTTTTAAAGGGATGTCATTTGGTTTTTGCTTTTGGTAGAAAGCACAAAAAGACACAAATATAAAGTTAATTCAAGATTCTAAATTCAAGGGAATGTGGAAAAATTAGCTAGGCAAAGCATGTACTGGAAGGGAACAGTGGTGCCAGGGAAAAACACTGGATTTAGTCAGAAGATCTACTTTGGATTCATTGATCTGATATTTACAAGAGAGGTGGCCTTGGGCAAGTCATTTGTCTTCTAAGGACCTCAATTTCCTTATCTTTTAGGAGAAAGGATTCTGAGGCCACAGAGTCTAGAAAGAAGTATTTCTAAATGATATATATTTTTGATTTTTTTGAGAACTTTAAAATAAAAAAAAAATCCTGTGTGTGTGTATGGGTGTGTTTTAAAATTCTATCACTTTCCCAAGTGGGGCAAATGTCCAAGTCTACTGGCTTGTATGTTCTTGAACATCTTAACACCTTTGTTTACTAGAATAAGAAGCATCCATGACATACATTGGGAAGGAAAAATTGCCTGTATATTCTCTCATTGGTGGGTATCACGGGAGGTTATAAAATCAGGGAGATGTAGGAGAACATAGGATAACAGGTATATAGTTGGAAGGGAGTTTAGAGGCCATCTTTTTTCCACCTCTGAATCTTAAGCCTTCAGAAGGGTTTGTGAAAATAAGGGAAATTATTTTAATTAAGTGAGTATTTAATCAAGATCAATGTTTCCTTGAAGAATATATGGGAAAATTGGTTCAATGATATTTAATTCAGGATTACTTTTCTTTTTTTAAAAAGCATATCATATACTTAAAGAATTACAAGCCCCCCCTCCCCATTCTTTGAGAAGTGCATCTTAGCACTTTACTGGGACTTTGCTAGTATCTGGTTTCTGTTTGCCTACCCTCTGTTGCCTGTGAAAGTGTCAGCACTGTGCTACTGAGATTGACCGCTTACTTTCAAGGACCTGACATAGCAATACTGATCACTCTGTATAAATATCAGTCTTGTTTTAGACAGAATGCCATCAAAATTTAACCAGTTATACTGTCACTTTGTAAATAGGCAAAACAGGGTTTTAGTGCTAGAGAGGATTTCCAAGCTTATCTAATTCAAGCCTCTGCATTTTACAAATTAGGAAACTGAAGTCCTAAAAAGGAAAGTAACTTCATAGGATAGTTGATTTGGAGCTGGAAGCAATGATCTAGCCTTACCCCATTTTGTGGTGAGCAAGCTGGCATGGAATTGTCCAAGGTCCTACAGCTGGTAATTGGGACCCAGTTGGCAGGATAATGTGAGCCTATATCTTCTGATGATCAATTTGTGCTTTTTAATTCTTTCTCCCATATCATGATGGTCTTCAAATGATTCAAACCACAGAATCAAAGAGCTGAAACTTTGATAACTTCATTTGATGCATGAGGAAATTAAGGTCCTAGATGGGAAAAATTTTTCCTCCAAGTTCACCCAGGCAAGTAAATGACAGTCAGGATGTGAATATAATTCTCTTAATACCTGCTTTGTCGGGGTTTTTTTTATCATACCTAAGAACACAGTTATTATCTGATGTAAGGTTCAGATTGCCAGAAAGGCCAGAAGAGCAGTACCTCTGCTATTTGGGCTCCTTTTTAGAGCTGCTCACCTTTGGTGTCTACCTCTCACCCTACTCTCATCTGTAGCTCCAAGAAGCTGCTGCATGCACAGCAGCCAGATCCTGGTGAAAAATAACTTGGCATATGGCGTTAAAGCAGGCTTAAAGTAACTGAAGGACCTCTAAACTATTGGTGAGTTAAGGGGTTGCCTACTCAAACATGTGAAGAGACTTCTCCCAGGGGAATGCAGACAAGAAAAGAAAAAATGTTTCAGCAGCCATGACAGCATTTGAAGAAGTCAC
This sequence comes from Notamacropus eugenii, assembly GCF_028372415.1. NCBI lineage: Eukaryota > Metazoa > Chordata > Mammalia > Diprotodontia > Macropodidae > Notamacropus > Notamacropus eugenii. Next base: position 336,692,511 of record NC_092877.1, read on the forward strand.
TCTGGAGTCCTTAGAGCTTGGTCAGACCTCAAAGACACCAAAGTCATCCACTGCATCCTGGGTCATCTCCAGTCATCTTGACTTTTCTTTTGCCACTGGACTTTGATGACTCTGGAAAAGAGTCAGGGTGATGACTCTTTACAACTGTCCCTCCCTTCAATCAAATTCACCTGCAAGTCAAGACATCACCCATTATTTATTGTTTCACTCCAATGTTGTGATATCATTAATGTTCTTCAAAAATAAAGAATGAACAAGAATATCTTTCAACACATTTTTCTCCACTTGCAAAAACCTCAATTTTTCTGTAGGTGAGAGAACAGGGCTAGAAATAAGTTTTGTGATAAATTATAAATAAAAGTCTTATGGCTTCTTTAATTAAAAGGCCCACATGTATTGCTGCATTGCCCTGTGATTGTTTTAGGAATCATTCCATAGCCCTGACAAATGATTATTAAGTTAGCGATGAGTTCTAAATATATATATGTGTATGTGAATGTACAAACATCTGCATACCTACATGAATATGTGTATGTGTAATTATATGTATATACAGAATATATAAATGTATGTACACACATGTGTACATATATCTCAAGAACAAAGATTTCAAGCAAGGCAGGGACATTTATATTGCATACATACAGTTGTATATAGTTAGCATATGCTAGAATATATACACGTGTGTATATTTGGACCTGATCTGTGATTTCAATAGTATTAGACACACCTGGTGAGAAAATGACATTTATTGATACAAATAAGCAACTACTCTGGAACTTCAAGTATTAGAGAATTGATGGGGAGATGAGGGGTGCATGAGAGGTTTAATGATTCCCCCAGGTTCTCACAGCCAAAATGTCAGAGGCAGGTCTTACTGACTCCCAGGTTGGTTTGCTATAAGCTCCTTTTTCTCTTTTTCTTTATCTCTCCATATACATGTACTTAAGCATGTACTCACATTAATATAATACATATATACATGTACATACATTCATGGCAGAGATCTTTAGTGTCCCCCTGACCCCACACCCCATGCTGTTCCACTGCATACCTGACCTTTGTTAAAGGGTGCTCTAGTCAAACCTTCCATACTAAGACAACATCCCTTTCTAAGGACATCTGAGTAGGATAACCTTCTATGTGTATGGTACATGTTTTACTTGTGAGGCTAGCCACAGGCAAACCTGGATTTTTTTCACACACTAAACCTGTCTTGATGGCCAAAGACCCCAAGGGCTAGACCTAGAAACAGGGCAAGAAGATCATCTTATCTCCTGACCAATTAAACCTCTGGAAAGTCCAGAATAAAGCTGGGGAAGCTAGGCTTAAGAGAGCACCCCAGAAGAGAATATTAAATAATTGTAATGAATAATTAAGCCCACCTGTTGCTGCCCTATAGATTTCCTACTGATGCTGGTGCTTGAAATCAGTGTAGGATGCAACACAAATCCCATCAGAGCATACCCCTGGAGAAAAGAGAATTAAAATGCATTGGGGATCATTCAGCAGCTGTCTTCTGGTACCCTGACTTCACCTAGGGACCCAGTGGTATAGACTATATCCTTGAATAAAGCTTATTGGGATCTGTGAATTGGTCTCAGTATTGGTTCAGTTTCATTTCTTTGGCATGACTTCAAACTTGTTACACAGCAATCCGAAGAATGAGGAATGAATATGAGAACTATCTCTCTGATGGCAGGTTACTAGCTCTTGGACCATCACCATGATAAATTATTGTTTTTTTACACTGGCACAAAAATAAATCTATATTGCTGGCATATTACAAAGACTAAAAAAGCTGGGTTCAACAGTCATCTTTATGTCCAGTACGGTGGTCTTCTGTAATTGTGTATGAGCTAGCACATGGTCCAATAATCACTGAAGAGAAACTCTGAAACTAGTCCACAGAAATTTCCTCAGAGCTTGTCAATAGGTTTTCATTTGTGAACAAGATATAATTAAAATGTAGAAATAGATTTTGGTATTTTTTTAAAAACTCAAAATCAGCTAAAAAGCATTACCAATGTATGTTCCTATAAAAACACTAAAGATCCTATTTGGGGGAGTTACAAAGGAGAGATGGAGGAAGAGGAAAGGAAAGACAGAATAAAAAATATTGTCCTTGGAGATTTTCCCATTCTTTTGAGCAACTTTGAATCTTAAAGGAGTTACTGAATTACAGCCTAGAACTAATGATAAAAAACAATCCATCATCCTAGAAAATCTGAAGTTACCAATTTAAGGCAGTTAAAAATATTTTTATTGCATTCTTAGTAATTTCCCATGGAAGCATTTCTAAAGGTTCAGCAAAACATTTACACTTTTAAAAAAGGCTTTAAATTAATTTATAACTTAGCTATGATCTTCTTTGGGGGAGTCTCAAAACAGCAGGTGACCTTTTATCCATAATGTATAAGCTACAACATCTCAGTACAACAGAGTGAATTGGGATGGGATTCTATAACTTCATATATCAAGTTTCATTTAGCAAAGGTCTTCTTGGCCCCTGACTCAGAACATTTTAGGTTTTTTTCTTTTTATACTTCAGTGCTTTTGAATGGATTGTTTTCCCCCTGGGTTATTTTAAACTGTAAAATGGTATAAAATACAAAGAGAATACAAGTCTAATGCTTGCCGTAGAAATGTTATCACATTATTTAATAAAATGGCTTCTTTTAATCTTAATTTTTTATTTCTATTTTGTTTTATTTATTAAGAGGAAGAATGATTTATTACAGGAAGAATTAACAGGAAGTAAGGAATGTATTCTTTGAACTCTTCTCCTACGGAAGTGTTGGATGGGAGGGGGAGAGGTTGCCTGAAATTTCTGGGTATGTTGTGGGTCAGTACTCATTCAAAATCCATAGCTCATACCTACCAATACAGCTATCTTTTACCAAGTAATTTTTTTTTTATTTAACTTTTAACATTTATTTTCACACAATTTTGGGTTACAAATTTTCTCCCTTTTTATCCCCTCCCCCCCCCCAGACCCAAGCTTTCTAATTGCCCCTGTGACCAATCTGCTCTCTCCTCTATCCTCCCTCCCTGCCCTTGTCTCCGTCTTCTCTTTTGTCCTGTAGGGCCAGATAACTTTCTTGACCCCTTAACCTGTATTTCTTGTTACCCAGTGGTAAGAACATTACATTTGGTCCTAACACTTTGAGTTCCAACTTCTTTAGCTCCCTCCCTCTCCACCTCTTCCCCTTGGAAGACAGGCAATTTAATATAGGCCATATCTGTTTAGTTTTGCAAATGATTTCCATACTAGTTGTGTTGTATAGGACTAACTATATTTCCCTCCATCCTATCCTGTCCCCCATTACTTCTATTTTCTTATGGTCCTTTCCCTCCCCATGAGTGTCGACCTCATATTGCATTCTCCTCCCCATGCCCTCCCCTCTATCCTCCCCCCCCACCCTGCTTGTGCCCCTGTCCCCCTCTCTCCTGTATTATGAGATAGGTTTTCCTTTCAAAATGAGCGTGCATTATATTCTTTCCTTTAGTGGAATGTGATGAGAGTAGACCTCATGTTTTTCTCTTGCCTCCCCTCTTTATCCAACCACTAATAAGTCTTTTGCTTGCCTCTTTTATGAGAGATAATTTGCCCCATATAACTTCTGCCTTTCTCCTCCCAATATTTCTCTCTCACTGCTTGATTTCATTTTTTTTAAGATATGATCCCATCTTCTTCAATTCACTCTGTGCACTCTGTCTCTATGTATGTGTGCGTGTGTGCATGTGTGTGTGTGTGTACTCCCACCCAGTACCCAGATACTGAAATGTTTCAAGAGTTACAAATATTGTCTTTCCATGTAGGAATGTAAACAGTTCAACTTTAGTAAGTCCCTTAGGACTTCTCTTTGCTGTTCACCTTTTCATGGTTCTCTTCATTCTTGTGTTAGAAAGTCAAATTTTCTTTCCAGCTCTGGTCTTTTCATCAGGAAAATTTGAAAGTCCTCTATTTCATTGAAAGACCATTTTTTCTCCTGAAGTATTATACTCAGTTTTGCTGGGTAGGTGATTCTTGGCTTCAGTCCTAGTTCCTTTGACTTCTGGAATATCCTATTCCATGCCCTTCGATCCCTTAATGTAGAAGCTGCTAGATCTTGTGTTATTCTGATTGTATTTCCATAATACTTGAATTGTTTCTTTCTAGCTGCTTGCAATATTTTCTCCTTGACCTAGGAGCTCTGGAATTTGGCCACAATGTTCCTAGGAGTTTCTCTTTTTGGATCTCTTTCAGGCCGTGTTCTGCGGATTCCTTGAATATTTATTTTGCCTTCTGGTTCTAGAATCTCAGGGCAGTTTTCCTTGATAATTTCATGGAAGATGATGTCTAGGCTCTTCTTTTGATCATGGTTTTCAGGTAGTCCCAGAATTTTTACATTGTCTCCCCTTATTCTATTTTCCAGGTCAGTTGTTTTTCCAATAAGATATTTCACATTATCTTCCATTTTTCGAATCTGCGCGGTATGTTCTGAGATATCTGTCTTTCTCATAAAGTCCTTAGTGTCCATCTGTACCATTCCAGTTTTGAAAGATCTATTTTCTTCAGTGAGCTTTTGAATCTCCTTTTCCATTTGGTTAATTCTGCTTTTGAAAGCATTCTTCTCCTCATTGGCCCCTTGCACCTCCCTTGCCAACTGAGTTAGGCTAGTTCTCAAGGTGCCAATTTCTTCAAGATTTTTTTGGTTCTCCTTTAGCAGGGAGCTGATCTGCTTTTCATGCTTCTCCCTCATCCCTCTCATTTCCCTTCCCAGTCTTTCCTCCACCTCTCTAACTTGATTTTCAAAATTCCTCTTGAGCTCTTCCATGGCCCGAGCCCATTGGGTGGGCTGGGACACAGAATCCTCGATTTCTGTGTCTTTGCCTGATGGCAAGCATTGTTCCTCCCCATCAGAAAGGAAGGGAGGAAGTGTCTTTTCTCCGAGAAAATACCCTTCAATAGTTTTATTTCTTTTCCCTTTTCTGGGCATTCTCCCCAACCAGTGACCTGACCTCTGAATGTTCTCCTCACACCCACCTTGCCTCCTGGTCCTCCCAGCCAGCGTTTGGGGACTGAGATTCAAATGCTGCTTCCCGCCTTAGGATTTTTGGCGGGGGCAGGGCTGCTATTCAGTGTGAGAATTAAGTTCAGGTGGTCAGGGGCAGGGCCGCCTCTCTGGCTCAGTTCCCTCAGGGGGTTTATGCACAGACCTTCCACAATGGATCCAGGCTCCCACCCGTTTGGGGAGCCCCTGTCTGTAGCCACCTCTCAGCTTCTATCTCCTGGGGGGGCCCGAGCCATGGGGGCGCCCCACTCCCCTCTCTACCTGCCAAAGAGACTCTCTCACCTACCCCCGTCAGTCACCTGTTGGTGGGGGGGCTTGTGCCGCCACTGAAGATCCCGTCTCTGGAGCCTTCTCAGATCTGTGCCTCTCGGAGCCACGGCCGCCGCAGGTCTGGGCTGGGCTCCACGTCCGCAGCCGGACGGACCTTTTGCGAGAGGTTTGCAGGTCCCTCTGTGGGTGGGGGGACCCACGTGGCCGCTGGAGATCCCATCCCCGTAGCCCTCTCAGATCTTTTCCTCACGGTGTCGTGGCCGCGGCAGGGCTGCCCTCTGCTCCCCGTCCCGGGGCCTAGTCCACGGCGCGAAGGGCCCCCCATGAGAGGTTTGCAGGTCTCTCCGGAACAGAAATCTCCCTCGTTCCAATATTCCGTGGTCTCTGGGTGCAGAATTCGCCCTGGGTTGGTCCCCTCTAGCCGTTCTGTGGTTTGTGGGTTCGGAGCTATGTGTATGTGCGTCTTTCTACTTCGCCATCTTGGCTCGGCCCCCCCCAAGTAATTTTTATTGGTTTAAAAAGCAACATCAATAATCATATATCAACCAAAAATTACATCCTTGCAAAGTAAAGACATTTAATTAAAAAGCAGAGCAAAACAAATGCCTAGAAATGTTCTTCTCATGTTCCCAGGAGTCTGTTTTCTCACAGGTTAGTACTCTACTGGTGGGAGAGGGAATAAAGTCAGGGAATATGTATGACTAGTTGGCCCAGATGGAGGAGGCACACAAAAAATGGTAACTTGTATTCTGCCTCCAAAGCTTCCTGTAAGGTTCTCTAAACAGTCAGTAGTGTCCTGTGTTGATATTAACAGCTTATTCTTTACTGATCTAGTCACTTTGATATAATTCCCTCACGGTATTTCCACTAAACTTCTCTCTATAGAAGTCTTTCCTGAGTTGTTTTTTGTTTGTTTATTTTTTTCTGCTCTCTGTTGACATCTCCTGCTGCCATCTGCTGGTATACTAATTGAGTTTCAGCTGTTAGGTCATGGCTGCTTTTTTAACTCATAGTTTCAGTGGCCATTTCAGCTCTTTTGTGATTTCAGAGTTCAGACAGCCATGTCCAGCCAGCTAGTTAGAGATGCCAGTAAGTATTAAAGTACGTCTTTTTGGACTATTGTTTTTCTTCTGCTGATATCCCAGTTCTCAGAAAATTTCTTTTAACTGTCATCATACACTGATTACTAGCTGTGGTTCCAGGAGCTCCACTTAGCAAAATTGAAGAGGATGTGGGTAGGACTGAAATGTGCAGATTCCTTTCAATTCCCATAACTGGACTGGGTTTATGTAAATTCATCTAGAGAAAGATTAAAAAATGCTGGATGAAGCTGATGGAGCTGGCGACCTTTGACTAACTTCCTCCAAGTTAACCAAATAACTGCACTTTGTGCATAACAGCTCACACCTGTATAGCAATTTACAGTTTACAAAGCTCTGTTCCTGAAACAGCTCTGTGGAGTATGTAGTGAAACTACTATTTGTATTTTGTAATAATCTTAGAAAATCACTTTATAAAACATAAATTATTTACTCTTCTGGTTATTTCTGTTAAATTTATCAGCGTTCTTCTGGTCACTTATGTCGGAAAGTTGAGTCATCTTTTCAATCAGTTTTTAAGTTCTGTAGACTCTACCTGAGAAATATTTTCCCCATCATCCTTTATTTCCCATTTCCACTGATACTTCCCTAAGTGAGTTCATTATTTTATCTTACCTAGGGTATTGCAATAACCTTTCACATGTACTCCAATTTCTCCTCCAATCTAGTCCATATGTGTTATTTTAAAATTATTCTTTCTAAAGAACAGCTCTATGATGCTATCTCTCTCCTTAAAAACTGTTAATAATTTTCCATCAATTATCAAAACCACATCCTCAGCCTTAATTTCAAGGGTCTCTATGATAAGACCCTGCCTTTCTATGTTTATCTCCTAAAATACCTGTACACATATACTACCCAAACTGAACTATTGGCCATCATCCAAAACAGGCTCATCACTCTTGTGTCTCCATACTTTGTCTCATGTTTTTCTCTACACTAAAATGCTGTTTCCCCATAGCTGCCTGTCAAAATCCTAAACATTCCTCAAGACGCATCCTAAATGTTAAAAAAGCACTTTAAAAACCTTAAAGAGGCTTTTCTTAAAGCCCCATAGCTCATTGTAGATATCTGATAGTAGCTGCCATGTTCTCCCTTACATTATAGTTATTTATGCATTTACATTCTCCTCCCTACGTGATTGTAAGCTTCTTGAGGACTATGTCTTTTTGATTTTTATTTAACTACCAAGGGGCATTGCTGCCCAGGTACCAAACCCTATGTGTTGATGAGGGATAAGGGCTGACAGGCTCATGCTCATTTTGGTGAGTTATGTGAGTCACCTAAGCTCCCATTGCATCTAGGGCCATCTTCCGTCATTCTGATCTATATCTCGCTGCTGGACCCAGATGACTCTGGAGGAGAAAGTGAGGCTGGTAATTTTGCACAGCCCTCCCTCACTTAAATTCAATTCACTTTCATGACATGGCTTCATCTCCCTCTTCAACAATGAAGGATAAACAACGAGTGACCTTACAGCAGAGAACACTATGGAAGTAATGCCGAGATGTTCCTTCATGGTTCTTAAAGAGCAGGTTGCCTCTGTCCTAGCTCACCCCCTTTTGTAGGTGACAGCACTCATCAGTCCAGGGGTATAGTCAGCCTAGAGTTGCCCAGTTAAACTTTTGACTCAGCCCCCAGACACCAGAGAATGTCAGAGTCAATTGCACAAGGATGGTTTAAGTGTATGCCATTCTTTACTCATACCTATAGAAGCAAAATAAGTAAAACAAAATACATTGAAACAACTATTGTGATGGTTGTGAACCCACGAAGCTTTTAGATCCAGGTAACACTTACATTATTTATAGGCATACGCCAAACCCATGTGTTCTAGGAGAATATTCAGGTACTTAAGGTCAGACTTCCCTATTAACCATTCCTTCCAGGAGTTTGCAGGCACCCTCACAACTTTCATATTTCTGGCCTTCCAGACTGTTGTCATCAATTGAAGAGACTTGGGACCTGGACAATCAGTTCTTCTGGTTGATTTTCTTTGTTCACAAATCTGTTGCTGGCTAGGACTTCCAATCTTCCTTCCAACTATTTCTTCTTTTTTTATGGTTTTTTTTTTTATCCCTCCCTCCCCACTCATTCCCTTTGGGTAGGCAAGCAATTCAATATAGGCTATATTTGTGTAGTTTTGCAAATGACTTCCATAATAGTTGTGTTGTGTTAAGACTAACTATATTTCCCTCCATCCTATCCTGCCCCCATTGCTTCTATTCTCTCTTTTGATCCTGTCCCTCCCCAAGAGTGTTGACTTCAAATTGCTCCCTCCTCCAATTGCCCTCCCTTCCATCATCCCCCCCCCACCCTGCTTATCCCCTTCTCCCCCACTTTCCTGTATTGTAAGATAGGTTTTCATACCAAAATGAGTGTGCATGTTATTCCTTCCTTTAGTCAAATGTGATGAGTAAACTATATTTTTATCTCACCTCCCTTCTTTTTCCCTCCACTAAAAAGTCTTTTGCTTGCCTCTTTTATGAGAGATAATTTGCCCCATTCCATTTCTCCCTTTCTCCTCCCAATATGTTTCTCTCTCACCATTTAATTTCATTTTTAAGATATGATCCCATCCTATTCAATTCACTCTGTGCTGTCTGTGTGTGTGTGCATGTGTGTGTGTGTGCATGTGTGCGTGTGTGCATGTGTGTGTGTGTGTGTGTGTGTGTGTGTGTGTGTGTGTGTGTGTAATCCCACCAACCACCCAGATACTGAAAAGTTTCAAGAGTTACAAATATTGTCTTTTGATGTAGGAATGTAAATAGTTCAACTTTAGTAAGTCCCTTATGACTTCTCTTTACTGTTTACCTTTTCATGCTTCTCTTCATTTTTGTGTTTGAAAGTCAAATTTTCTTTTCAGTTCTGGTCTTTTTAACAAGAATGCTTGAAAGTCCTCTATTTCATTGAAAGACCATTTTTTCCCCTGAAGTATTATACTCAGTTTTGCTGGGTAGGTGATTCTTGGTTTTAGTCTTAGTTTCTTTGACTTATGGAATATCATATTCCACACCCTTCAGTCCCTTAATGTAGAAGCTGCTAGATCTTGTGTTGTCCTAATTGTATTTCCACAGTACTTGAATTGTTTGTTTCTAGCTGCTTGCAATATTTTCTCCTTGACCAGGGAACTCTGGAATTTGGCCATAATGTTCCTAGGAGTTTCTCTTTTTGGATCTCTTTCAGGCAATGATCTGTGGATTCCCTGAATACTTATTTTGCCCTCTGGTTCTAGAATCTCAGGGCAGTTTTCCTTGATAATTTCATGAAAGATGATGTCTAGGCTCTTCTTTTGATCATGGTTTTCAGGTAGTCCCAGAATTTTTACATTGTCTCTCCTTATTCTATTTTCCAGGTCAGTTGTTTTTCCAATGAGATATTTCATATTATCTTCCATGTTTTCATTCATTTGGTTTTGTTTTGTGATTTCTTGGTTTCTCATAAAGTCATTAGCCTCTATCTGTTCCATTCTAATTTTGAAAGAACTATTTTCTTCAGTGAGCTTTTGAACCTCCTTTTCCATTTGGCTAATTCTGCTTTTGAAAGCATTCTTCTCCTCATTGGCTTTTTGAACCTCTTTTGCTAATTGAGTTAGCCTATTTTTCAAGGTGTTATGTTCTCCAGCATTTTTTTGGGTCTCCTTTAGCAAGATGTTGACCTGCTTTTCATGCTTGTCTTGCATCTCTCTCATTTCTCTTCCCAGTTTTTCCTCCACCTCTCTAACTTGATTTTCAAAATCCTTTTTGAGCTCTTCCATGGCCTGAGCCCATTGAATATTAATTATGGATGTTTGGGATATAGAAGCCTTGACATTTGTGTCTTTCCCTGATGGCAAGCATTGTTCTTCCTCATCAAAAAAGATGGGAGGAGATTCACCAAGAAATTAACCTTCTATGGTCTTATTTTTTTCCCCCTTTTCTTGGCATTTTCCCAGCCAGTTACTTGACTTCTGAGTTTCCTTTCCACACCTACCTTGCCTCCAGATCCGCCCAGCTAGTGCTTAAGAGCTGAGATTCAAATGCTGCTTTCCAGCCTCAGGGCTTTGGATGGGGGCAGGGCTGTTATTCAGTGTGGGATTAAGTTCATCTGCTCAGGTGGGGGCAGGGCCACCACACGGGGCTCAGTTCCCTCAGGGGGTTTATGCAGAGACCTTCAACAACTGATCCAGGCTCCTGCCTGCTTTGGAAGCCTCTGTCTGCTGCTGCTCTGCTGGCTGCCTCCTGAGGGGGTCTGAGTTATAGGGACACCCCTCTCCCCTCTAGGCAAGCTGAAAAGACCCTCTCACTGACCTTTGGCTCCTGTGGGTGGAGGGACCTTCGTGGCTGCTGGAGATTCCGTCCCTGAAGCCTGCTCGGATCTGCTCCTCTCAGTGCCTCAAGGCCAAGGCAGGGCTGGGCTCTGCTCTGGATCTGGTGTGCTAGAGACCTTTCAGGTCAGTGTTTCAGGTCTCTCTGGAACAGAAATCTCCTCCACTCCATTGTTCTGTGGCTTCTGCTGTTCCAGAATTTGTTGGGAGTTCTTTACAGGTATTTTATGGGCTGTGAGTTAGGAGCTAGCATATGTGTATCTTTCTACTCCGCCATCTTGGCTCCCCCCCCCAACTATTTCTTCTTGGAGCCACATCATCAACTGGGCTACATACATACATACACACACACATATACACAATGCATACATAATACATACATGCATAATACATATATATTATACACATACATATATAAGCAATCCCTCTTCAAGGCTTGTGACTCAGTAGTCAACTAGTCAACACTAGTAGTGTTGAAGTTGACTAGAGAATAAGACTCTTGTACAAAGAAAGATTCCTTCCATGCTCATAATTCTCCCCTCATCCTTAAGTCTTCTCTTCCTTAAATGTATAGAATAATTCAGAGTGAGGAGGCTTCTATCCCTATGCATTGGCTTAGGATAGTGTTGATTCTATTTTCACCCTATCCATTTCTTCCTCTACATTCACAGAACTATGGATTTAACTCCATCCCTCAAGGGCTTTCATTTGGAATATTGTAGTAGCCTCCTAAGTAGTCTCCATGCTTCCAAGTATTAGCTGTTTGCAATTCAATATAGTGCCAAAATAATCTTGCTAAATCAAGGATCCAATCCTTGCTCAAAATTTGTCAGTGGCTCTCTATTACTTATCCGTTACTTATTGGGTGCATTTTAGATTCCCCTAATCAAATGTAGGCTCCTTAAAGGTAAGGATTATTACGAATACCCGATATCTAACACCACAACTCATATATAATATATGATTAATAAATGTTTAGATTATATATTAATGAAACAAGTGAATATACCTCTAGCACATCAGTAAAGTTCTGGAAACATTGTGATAAATTGCAAATAAGAGTGGTTTTGGAGACAGGAAGACCAGACCTTAAATCCTCCTTTGAATACTAGCTGTACCTTCTTGAACAAGTCGTTTTCCTTTCGGAGTCTCAATTTCGTCACCATAAAGTTGAAGAGGTTGGACCAGTTGGCCTCTTCCAGTTCTAAATTTATGATCCACTTTGTAGGTGAAAAAAAATCTCAAAGAATATCTTCTAGGTGACATAAAGTCCACTGGTGTAATCTACATTTCCTGCATTCTGCTTCCATGCCTTAATCTCTAGACTGAGACCCTTATGATGGGTTAAAAAAAAATTCGACCATCTTTCGAATGGTTACCAGATTACGAACATTGTGTGTACCCTCCACAGCACTCCAGCTGACTAGTTTCTTATCTCTCTTTATATGCAAATTGTGCTAAATTTAACTAAATAGACAAGGGGGTCTAATTTAAAATTCCTTTGGATCATTAGTTACATCCCATAGTGTGGGAAACACTTTTCAGGCATTCTTTCTTCCAATTTTGAGAGATTTGGAAAAAAAAAAAAAAAGCGCAACATACCTTGTTAGCTGTGCTTTGTTTTTGTTACCTGAGACATTTTTTGAAGTGTTACTTAAACAAATATCAGTAACATGCATGCTACTATTGAGTTTCCTAAACTCTAGTAAATACATAAAGTGAATTTTCCTTCTGCCACTAGAACTTTCTTCTACCTTCCAGTGAAAAAAGAGTCTGCTTTTGACTGAAGCTTCCCTCCTCCCTCTCATTTTACCACCAGCCAGCCCTGCCCCCATATCATGTATTTCCCCCCTGCTACTGATCACTTAAGTACCCGTTCTTACTTCCACCTCAGCTAGTTTCCTCTTGCAACAGTGGAAGAAAAGCATTCTCGCTCCAGGATGCCCCATTACTCGTTTTCTGCCTCTCTTCTGCCTTCAGCCCTGGCTGTGTTTGTTGGCTCTTTGTTGCTATGGGAGGATGTGACAGGGAGGCTGCTGAATGCAGTGGTTGTCAGTGGAGGAACAAAACCACACTAAAAAAAGCAGCAGCTGTCTCCAGATTATTTCTATCAACGCACAAATGAGCAGGGCATCTGTTTGGCATGGGCTAGTGTCTGGGAAGAAAGACACAGGAAACCTTGCCCTTTAATTTTTTGTCATAGGTGATGTTGGGTAAAAGATGACATGCAAATCCATGTCAATCAGTGTAGTTCACTTTTCCCTGGGCTGAGGTGGGGATGGCATGAAGATGAGAGAAGGGGAATTGACTTTCGCACCCATTAAACCTCAGTTCAGTTAATCACAGGATTTAGAGTTGGGAAAGACCTTTCAGGTCAACCAGTTCAAGTTTGCTTAGCCTGGGGGGGGAGGTATGGGATCTCCAAAGGTTTCATGGATAGATTTCAAAGGATCTATGAACTTGGATACAGAAAATATTATTTCTTTATTTTTATTAACTTTATTTTCACTAATAATGATTTCTTGAAATCATTACTCTGAGGAGTCCATGGGTATTGCTGGATTTCCAAAAGTGTCCAAAATGCAGACAAAGCAATTTACAAACAAATAAAAAAAGGTTAATATATCCCTGATCTAGTTCCATCTAGGAGGGAAATTGAAACCCAGAGAGCTTACATTGTTGGTCCAAGTTGGCCT